>NC_060121.1:715328406-715631436 GCF_021461395.2 Schistocerca americana | reverse complement strand
TGCGCCAGAGAGCAGAGCCGCCAAGAACGAGCAAGTCCACCTGAGCCGTGCTCAGTGAAACTGTCTGTTAATTTGCTAACGTCTCTCACCAAAATGCCTTGGCTCGAGATGTTCATTTATTACTTCGCGCACCACAAAAAAGGAAGTTGAAGCAGTTCCTTTTCTTAATGAGGCGTTGCCACTCACTTGTCTGGATATTAACGACTGATGCTGTTCTTACTGCTTTTCACTATCTTGATGTGTTTTCATAATTATTGTATGTACCAAGTACCTAAATGTTAATAAAATCTATCACCAGTCAAACCATTTTTTTTTTTTTTGTACAGCTATCGGTCATTACCGATATAAATTTAGTAAGGTGAAACAATTTTCGGTATGCCGGCTTCTCTTACGTGTAATCATGCTTACTTCGAGTTATTTAATGAAATACTCTTAACCTTCCTGTCACGTAGTAATTCCCCTATGCACCTATTGCACCAGACTTCGTATTTGCTACTGCGTATCCTCTGTCCCGAGCATAAATTAAAAGAACACGTGGCTGCTACTGTGTTACATTCTTTATGTTAATGCTAGTGAACAATGTATAACCCTGAAAAAATTTTCAAGCCAAAGTGAATTTTCTATAGAAGGAATGATATTGGCACCTCAGGACTTGAGCATGACAATTACACACACAAATTACAGCTTCATTTTGTTTAATTAAAAAAAAAACATAAATAAAAAATAAATTAAGGAAGCTCTCATAAGCATTACACGTATTCCTTTTATTTGCTGTAGATTTCAAGACCACAACTTACAAAAATTATAACTGAACAATTCAAAATACTTGAACAAAATTACCACAGCAAAGTTTTCAAAGCATTTTTCATTTCCTGATACTACCGCAATGATCAGTGTTAAGTTGACATTATTTGTCCTAATTTAATTTTCTTTTCGTGGAATGTGTAAAACATTTCCTGTGAGCAGCGAAGCAAAGGAACATTTGCACTGCTCACGCTGTAGGTAGGTAAAGCCTCCGCAACGTTCCACCCTGCATTTGGATATCGTCTTCTGAAGATGGAAATCAAGCTGTAAAAAAATATTACCCCATTCTCATGACATAAACAAGATTGGCATTGAGGTCCAAGATATCACGTATGTTGCCCAAACTTTTAAAACATATAAATCCGTAACAAAATTAATTTATACTTTGCAGTAACTGAGGAATATCTAAACAGTATTAATAAGTAAATAATGGGTATGAAAACACTTTTAATAAGAAAAAGATACGTCTTTTGCTGCTGTGCAGTTGCATAAACCGAAGTTTGCTATCGGTGCTGCCACCTTGTGTTGCTCGGCAGAAGATTGATCAAGTGAGCTGTGACAAATCAATGTGCATCGTACTGATACCAGA
The DNA here is from genome assembly GCF_021461395.2 of Schistocerca americana. Classification (NCBI taxonomy): domain Eukaryota; kingdom Metazoa; phylum Arthropoda; class Insecta; order Orthoptera; family Acrididae; genus Schistocerca; species Schistocerca americana. The sequence goes on along the minus strand of NC_060121.1, from coordinate 715,630,043 downwards.
GGGCAGGAAAGGCCAGCTGCGAACACACCAGAGCAAAGAATAAAACGTGGAGGTATCATATATGATACCCCAGGACTGAACATTTTAAAGTAATCTTTACCACCTTCACAATTTATTCTCTTTAAGAAGTCTTCGACTTTCAAGATACGAAATCCTGAATAAGAACAGCACAAGTGTTAATCTTTCTAAAGCTCTGCTACAAACTTCCATGAATGTCTGCTCTCTCTAACACTTCTTCCATTACCTACAAAGAATTGTTAACATCCTTCTATTGTACCATATATCAATTTTAGTACCTTATCCGTCTTCAGCAACTGTAGTTGTATTTATTGAAAAAATCAGCAACCACTTGCACAAAAGAAATTTTGTTTCCTTAACCGGTATGAGGCACCTAGTGCCCTTTTTCAGAAGGTTATAACTGACGCATTATTTGAGAGTGTCAAAAATAAGAGGCATTCAGCATATTACTGCCTTCAGTTAGGGCAGATTCAGGAGGCGTTCATCAACACTGACAGTCATTCTCTGCCAAGGGGTGGTAAACTATTTGTGCATAAGATGACTTCTAGCGCGTCTGAGGTCACATTGTAACTGTGGTTCGGGAACCCCATTCCCGGCACAATTGTCGTCTGCAACGGCAAGACGCTGCTCTGTTGTGGCACACCTCGCGTACTGTACACACACTCAGCTGACTGCCAGATACCTGCCGAATACGCTGCAGCTGACCACAGAAGTATACTGAATGCATCATACTTTTGACACCTGAGAATAACTTTCTGAAGAAGGGCACTGGTTGCAGGTTGCTGATTATTTCAATGAATGTGTCAGTTGTATCGACTGCTCTGCTTTGTCCACGGCAAAATTTTCACATTCAAACTAGACTGTGCTCCTGTCGTAGTGTTTTGCTTACTAGAGGCAGTCAAGTTTAGGTTAATATTTGATACTTGGAACATCATTTTCACTGCGGAAATTTTTCTTCACTCCTCTATTCAGTTGTATTGTGTAATATTGTATCCTACTTGCTTACTGAAATACTTGCTGCATATTCTTCATCTCAGATATTCAGCGAATAGCTGCCCTTCCTTCAGGTGATTAACTATGAATTTCATCTTGATCTTTTATAAATGTCTTAATGTAGATTCTGTGATGAATGTCCATCCATTAATATCTCAGCATTTCTTGTAAGTCTAGCTTTCTTTTTACTAAGTCTGCAATTACCACAATGTTTGTGTTTGCTTTACATTTTCTATTGATATTCTCTTCTCATCTCGGCTTTCCAGAGTACTAATTACATCTCGGTAGTGACAAGCTGCAACCTTTATTTAACCATCATATTTGCAGATTTTTACATTTTAAATAGTACTTCCATTTATTAATTTCAATACTGTTTATCATCATTTCTTAGATTCTCTACTTCGTCCTAGTTCACTTCAGGATTCCGAACTTCTTATCCCTCTACCATTCTCTGGGTCTTGGAATGCGTTGGTTTATGGATTATACATTGTCGTTATTTATCTTTACGAAATACAAAGTCAGATTTTGTTTCTGTATTTTTCCTATCTATTTGGTAATGAAACTACTGTTCTCACAAGAGTACAGTTGTTTCAACCCAATTTATTACACCTTGTACTATTATTCATCAAATATCTCCATAACTGAAACGCTTTTGCCTTTTCATGGAGATATACAGGCGGGATACAGGCATCTGGGTGTAGAAAATAACTGTTCAGGGCTCATCAAATAACATTAAACAATTTTATTTGTTAATTACAGTTCCACATATAGCACATGTTGATCGATAAAAGACGAAAGTACAGAAATGCTCAGTGACATTCAAGAATAAAGAAATTGAAGTCACTTGGGAATGAAATAAATTGAAAGTGCAGGGAAGCTAAGACGAAATGGCTGGATGTAGAATGTGAAGAAATCGAAAAAGGATAGATTACCGGAAGGACTGACTCAGCCTACAGGAAAGTCAAAACAACCTTCGATAAATTAAAAGCAAGGGTTGTAGCACAGGGTTCAACGGGATTTCCACTGTTAAATGCAGAGGAGAAAGCGGATAGGTGTAAAAAAATACATTGAAAGCCTTTACGAGTGGGAGAAACGTTTGACTACGTGATACAGGAAGAAACAGGAGTCGATATAACAGAGATAGGGGACTGAGTATTAGAATCAGATATTGAAATATCTTTGGAAGACCTAAGATCAAGTAAGGCAGGTGAGGTAGATAAAACTCCATATTAATTTTGAAAACTATATGGAGAAGTGGCAAGAAACGACTCCTTATATTGATACGTAGCATGTCTGAGTCTGGCTATATACACTCTGGCTTCCAGAAAAACGTCATGTACACAGTTCCAATTATTGCAACAGCCGACAGGTGCGGGAACTACTGCACAATCCGCTTAATAGCTCATACATCGAAGTTACTGTCAAAATTTATATACAGAAGAATGGAAAAGTGGGAATGTTTAGATGACGATCAGTTTGGATTTAGGAAAGGTAAAGTAACCAGAGAGGCAGTTTGACGATGCGGTTGATAATTTAACCAAGAATGAAGAAAAATCAAGGCACGTTCATAGTACTTGCTGACCTGGGAAAAGTGTTCGACAAGGTAATACACTAGAGGTACAAGAGCAAAGAGTGAACAATGAGTATGGAACATCAAGAAGAAAGTGCTCGGTTTAAGACGGGTGTAAGACAGGGATTTAGTATTTCGCTTCTACTGTTCAGTCTATACATCAAAGAAACGATGATGGAAAGAGAAGAAAGGTTCATAAGGGGAATGAAAATTCGAGTGACAGGATATCAGTGATTAGATTTGCTGGTGACATTGCTGTCCTTAGTGAAAATGAAGAATAATTACAGGATGTGCTGAGTGGAATAAACGGTGCAATGAATAGCGACTATGAACTGAGAGTAAATCGGAGAAAGATGAAAGTAATAAGAAATAGCGGAAATGAGACAGCGAGAAACTTAACATCAGGATTGATGGTCACGAATTAGATAAAGTTAAGGAATTCTGCTACCTAGACAGTAAAATAACCAATGATGGACAAAGCAAGGACGACATCTGAAGCAGACTAGCAACGAGAAAAAGGCCATTACTGATCAAGAGACGTCTCCTAGTAACAAACATTGGGCTTATTCTGAGGAAGAAATATTTGAGAATGTACGTTTGGAGTACTGCATTGTATGGTAGTGAAGCATGGACTGTGGGAAAACCGGAACAGAAAAGAATCAAAGCATTTGAGATTGGAGCTACAGAACAATTTTGAAAATTAGGTGGACTGATGTAATGAGTGAGGAGGTTCTACGTGGAATCGGCGAGGGAATTAATGTATGTAAAACACTGAAAAGGAGTGACAGGATGGTAGGACTTCTGTTGAGACTTCAGAGAGTAACTTCCATGACACTAGAGGGAGACGTAGAGGGTCAAAACTCTGAGGAAGACATTTATTGTTGCATATCAAGCAACTAGTTAAGGTAGGTTGCAAGTTCTACCTTGAGATGAGGCGACAGGCCCGGAGAGGAATTCGTGGCGTTCGGCACCAGACCAGCCAGAAGACTGACGTCTCAAAAAATAAGTACATAAATCAAATAAGTAATAAAATCGCGATGGCTGCACTAATATCGTCCGAACTACTACGGGTATCAACGATTCGCGAGTAGGGGGTTAATCGGCGATGAACGCTGCGTTACAGCGTGCGGTAAACTGGAAATTTAAGTCAGTCAGGGATCGCGTCCGGATGGCCGAGGCGGTTAAGGTAATCGCTCATGAGAAGCAGCAAGCCAGGATTCGAATCACGGTCCAGCATAAAGTTTCGAATTTCGCCATTGCATTACAACAGTGCTTTGTGCGGCCGAACGTCACGAATTTCCACGCAGCCCTTTGTTTTCTTTCCACATTCTTTATTTCATATAAATGCCTGTCAACGTCCGACTCGCGCATCGCCTTCAAACCGTCTCTTGTCACTGCGCGCGCCCTCTCGCCGCACTAGCAGGAAGCGAAACAGCCGCACCAGCGAGGTTGGACGGCTTCGTATCAGTACGAACGTATCAGTATCGCTAGTGCTGTTATAAAAACTGTTAAACTAGAGCTCACCTTACAACGAAAGATTCTCTGCAAACAGTAGACGGTACTATTGTTCGGCCTGTATTGTAAGACCATGTTCAGAACGCTTGTTCGCCTATTTCTTCAGTTATTTTCTATTCTGGTGGCTGATATGCAAGGAAAGTTACTTCGTGTCTTCTGGAAACCTTCTTTAACAATAATGTGTGACATTATGCTTCGTGTTTTATTTCTTCCATTTATATAGCGACTTTTTTCTACGCTGCGGATAAATTTCATTATATCCGAACATAGGTCTCTGTGACATAGGTATCTTTCGTCCTCATTACATTATATGGAGAGATACTTCGTTTAGGTCCGTAGTGGCGTTCCGAAGGCCACCAAAAAAGCTAGTGCATTGTTTGCAATAGTTATTTCTTCAGTTTGATTTAAGTTCACGAGACAGTTAACTGATGCTGTTATTCTGTTCGACTTTTATTATACACTGCTGGCCACCGTAAATGCAACACCCTGAAGGAAGCATCCGAATCAAGTGAAATTTACACCATGAGTTTGCAGCGATGAGATATGCAACTGATTAGAATTTCAGCGCAGACACACATCACGCGCGCCAGTGGCGCCACCTCATAACGCCATTTAAGGCTTGGCGATTTCGACGAGTGTACGTTCGGCACGTGTGTTAACCTTGTGGTTGTTTCACAAGACGATCAGTTATGCCTCGTAGACAACAGAGAACATCTTTCGATCAAGTATCCGAGTTCGACAGAGGAAGAATAGTGGCTTACCGATATTGTGGATTATCATACAGAGAAATCGCTAGTCGTGTTGGACGAAACCAAACAACTGTAATGCGGATATGTGACCGTTGGATGCAGGAGGGTACGACGGACCGACGTGGTCGATCGCATTCACCTCGGTGCACCACTGCACGTGCTGATAGGCAAATTGTGCGCATGGCAGTGACGGATCGCTCAGTGACATCCCGAACCATAGCACAGCATATTGCGTCTGTAACGCATCATCCAGTGTCTGCGCGTACCATTCGACGCCGTTTACAGCAGAGTGGTCTGTCCGCAAGACGTCCATTGCTTCGTCTACCATTGACGCAGAACCACAGACGTCTCCGTCGCCAATGGTGTGATGACAGACGGATGTGGACGGCAGAATGGAATGACGTTGTCTTTACTGACGAGGCACGCTTCTGTCTGCAGCACCACGATGGACGGATTCGAGTGTGGAGACACCGTGGAGAGAGGATGCTGGACAGCTGCATTATGCACCGCCACACTGGTCTTGCACCGGGTATTATGGTATGGGGCGGTATTGGATATTACTCTCGCACGCCTCTAGTACGCATTGTCGGTACTTTAAATAGCCGGCGCTACATTTCCGAGGTGCTGGAGCCAGTTGTCCTTCCTTACCTTCAGGGCTTGGCCACAGTCATATTTCAACAGGATAATGCGCGACCACACGTGGCACGCATTGTCCAAAGGTTCTTCGTCAATAACCAGATTGAATTGCTTCCCTGGCCGGCTCGCTCTCCGGATCTTTCGCCGATAGAAAACATGTGGTCCATGGTTGCTCAACGAGTGACCCAGATTACATCCCCAGCTGCCACACCAGATGATCTTTGGCAACGTGTGGAAGCTGCTTGGGCTGCTGTACCCCAGGAACATGTCCAACGTCTCTTTGACTCAATGCCGAGACGTGTGGCAGTGGTGATCTCCAAAAATGGCGGCTACTCTGGCTACTGAATCTGGCAGGAACCACATGTCACAGACGCCTGTAAACGTAATCATTTGATACTTGGTCAACATGTTATCTACAAAATAGATTTTGTTGTGCTACCTCTTGTCTTTCTTGGTGTTGCATTTACGGTGGCCGGCAGTGTATTTGCAGCCGTAGCGAGAACCATTCATATTACTGCAGACTTTATAGCACAGTGCTGTGACGTTTGTTTGGTGCGTCGTCAAGCTCTCCTCAATATTACTTTACTGCCGGCGCAACAACTTTAACGCCGCGACTGATCTGTCAGTGGATCATTAAACTACTCACACCTTCTTCAGGAATCTCTGGAAGTAGTTAACGGGGCAATACCGCCCACTGGCTTCGTACTTAAATTATATTTACACTATTTCAGGCTGTTGTTGAAACTTCTTAAAGCCGACTATGTTTATGCAAGCTTAATACTTTCAAATAACTTTCTTTGTTTGCCATAATCAGGCAAATGGCTCTTCTGGGAAAAAAATACCAGCGATATTGTCAGTATCATAGAAGTTGGTCACTATAGGAGTTACGACTGCTACGGAAGGCATCATAATCGTGAATCTAATAATTACACGGTCCAGTCACATTAATGTGATCATTTGTGTAAAGGCTGAGTAACCAGCTTTTGCAGCTTCGATCGTTATGAGGCTTGCAGGAAGAGAGTAAATGATATTCTGGAAGGTACCGACAGGGATGTGGAGCCATGCCGACTCCGGTGCAGCGGTCAGTGGCGCTAAATATCTCGGTAGGTGATCCGTGCCACGGACAGTTCGATCAAGGAGGGTCCGCAGATTCTCGAGTGGGTTTAAATCTGGGGACTTTCGTCACCAGGGGAGCACGCTAAACTCACCCTGACGCTCCTCAAATCACCCACATGCACTGCCAGTTTTGTAACATGTTGCTTGTCCTGCTGGTAGTTGCCATCGGGCCGACGAAGAACAGATTACATGTAGGAATGGAAATGGTCCCCAAGGATAGATCCATTGTGCCTTCCAGAAAGACGATATCACCCAGGGAATGCCGCGATAACATTCTCCACCCCATAACACTTCCTGTTCCGGCCTGACCCTTCCGATGATTGATGGATGATGTTTGTTTTCATTCATGTGGAACATAAAATGTGATTCATTTGAAGAGGCTACCCCTCACCACCCTGTGGACGTCCACTGGTACTGTTGGAGTGTAAATTCTCGCCCTCGTTGGCATCGAACCAGCCAGAATGGGTGCCTGAACCAGGCGTGTGCTGTGGATGCCAATAAGCGCAGTGCGAAATTTTCGCTCTCCAGCGGAGTGTGTGCTGATAAGAAACTTCCTGGCAGATTAAAACTGTGTGCCGGACCGAGACTCGAACTCGGGACCTTTGCCTTTCGCGGGCAAGTGATCTACCGACTGAGCTACCCAAGCACGACACACGCCCCGTCCTCACAGCTTTAATTCCGCCAGTACCTCGTCTCCTACCTTCCAAACTTTACAGAAGTCGTGCTTGGGTAGCTCAGTCGGTAAAGGAATTGCCCGCGAAAAGCAAAGGTCCCGAGTTCGAGCCTCGGTCCGGCAAATACTTTTAATCTGCCAGGAAGTTTCATATCAGCGCACACTCCGCTGTAGAGTGAAAATTTCACTCTAGAAACAATCCTCAGGCTGTGGCTAAGCCATGTCTCCGCAATATCCTTTCTTTCAGCAGTGCTAGTTCTGCAAGGTTCGCAGGAGGCCTTCTGTAAAGTTTGGAAGGTAGGAGACGAGGTACTGGCGGAATTAAAGCCGTGAGGACGGGGCGTGAGTCGTGCTTGGGTAGTTCAGTCGGTAGAGCACTTGCCAGCGAAAGGCAAAGGTCCCGAGTTCGTGTCTCGGTCCGGCGAACAGTTTTAATCTGCCAGGAAGTTTCATATCAGCCCACACTCCTCTGTAGAGTGAAAATTTCATTCTAGAAACAATCCTCAAGCTGTGGCTAAGCCATGTCTCCGCAATATCCTTTCTATCAGGAGTGTTAGTTCTGCATGGTTCGCAGGAGAGCTTCTGTAAAGTTTGGAAGGTAGGAGACGGGGTACTGGCGGAATTAAAGCTATGTGGACGGGGCGTGAGTCGTGTTTTGGTAGTTCAGTCGGTAGAGCACTTGCCCGCGAAAGGCAAAGGTCCCGAGTTAGAGTCTCGGTCCGGCGCACAGTTTAATCTGCCAGGAAGTTTCATGAATGTTTTAGTTGGACCACTGTTTTCGCTTTGTGGTGGATGGCGCTGTAATAGTCACAAACATATGCCTCACAATTTTAGACGAACAGTTGGTAACAGGTAGGTTTTTTAAATTAAAATACAGAACGTAGGTACGTTTGAACATTTTATTTCGGTTGTTCCAATGTGATACACGTACCTTTGTGAACTTATCATTTCTGAGAACGAATGCTGTTACAGCGTGATTACCTATTAATACCACATTATTGATCAAAATGATGTCCGTCAATCTCAATGCATTTGGCAATACGTGTAACGACATTCCTCTCAACAGCGAGTAGTTGGCCTTCCGTAATGTTCGCACATGCATTGACAATGCTCTGACGCATGTTGTCAGAAGTTGTCGGTGGATCACGATAGCAAATATCCTTCAACTTTCCCCACAGAATGAAATCAGGGGACGTCAGATCCGGTGAACATGCGGGCCATGGTATGGTGTTTCGACGACCAATCCACCTGTCATGAAACATGCTATTCAATACCGCTTCAACCGCACGCGACCTATGTGTGGGACATCCATCATGTTGGGAGTACATCGCCATTCTGTCATGCAGTGCAACATCTTGTAGTAACAGCGGTAGAACATTGAGTAGGAAATCAGCATACATTGCACCATTTAGACTGCCATCGATAAAATGGGGTCCTATTATCCTTTCCTCCCATAATGCTGCACCGTACATTAACCCGCCACGGTCGCTGATGTTCCACTTATCACAGCCATCGTGGATTTCCCGTTGCCCAGTAGTGCATATTATGCCAGTTTACGTGACCGCTGTTGGTGAATGACGCTTTGTCGCTAAATTGAACACATGCAAAAAATCTGTCATCGTCCCGTAATTTCTCTTGTGCCCAATGGCAGAATTGTACACGACGCTAAAAGTCGTCGCCATGCAATTCCTGGTGCATAGAAATATGGTACGGGTGCAGTGAATGTTGATGTAGCATTCTCAACACCGACGATTTTGAGATTCCCGATTCTCGCGCAATTTGTCTGCTACTGACGTGCGCGACAGCAGCTAAAACACCTACTTGGGCATCATTTGTTGCTGTCGTGGTTGACGTTTCACATGTGGCTGAACACTTCCTGTTTCCTTAAATAACGTAACTATCTGGCAAACAGTCCAGACACTTGTATGATGTCGTCCAGGATACCGAGCAGCATACACAGCACACACCCGTTGGGCATTTAGATCACAACAGCCATACATCAACATGACGTCGACCTTTTTTTTTTTTTCTTTATTGTGATTTCATTCCCCTGCCCCATATGGGGCAGGGGAGGGCTGTCAGCGGCACAATCCGCCGCACTTCAGCCGAGTGACATGAGCTTAAAATAAGAATAAAATGGTACATACATAAGGCGATAAAGGGGAACCTAAAACAGAATAATGGGAGGAATTGGAGGGAAAAAATATAGACTGACACGGAGACGTTCATGGAGGACAGTTAAAAAAAAGTCACCAGAAAGTTAAAAAACACAGTTGGCGATTCTTCAAAACCCAGAGAAGACACTGAATTCACATGCACACGTTAAAAGTCGGCCACAGTAGTAAAAACACTCCAGAACAACACACTTAAAACCTGCTTGGAGCTCACACGACGATGAAGAAAACTGCCAGGTGGGACCTGCCGAGGGAAAGGGCAGAGAGGATGGAAAAATAGGGGAGAGCAAGGGGCAGCAGGGGAAGCGGCAGGAAGAAGAGAGGAGGGGCATCAGTGGGTACACAAAGAGGCACGAGACACATGGGGCAGCAGATGAAGAGGGAAGACAGGGCAGGATAGAGTGCAGACACACTGAATGGAGGCACAAGAGATGGAGGGCGAGTAGGAGGGGGAAGCCGCTCAGGAGGAGGGAGGTGGAAGAGAGGAAGCCCTGACGAGGAGGCAATAAGATGGGGTAGATGTCAGGGCGAAGCTCATCATCCGGGGGGGGGGGGGGGGGGGTAGACGGTGGAAGTTGTGCTGGGAAAGGAGATGAAGGGTGTGGAGATGGGGAGAGGGTGGGACACAAAAATAAAGGTGCGGCAACTGGTTGGGGGTGGAGAGGAAGGGAGACACCATGGGGCGAGGGGGATCAAGGCGGCAGACAATATAAAGTGTGCAGATGTCTTCAAGGAAAAGGAGAAGGTGGGGGAAGGGGATGAGGTCATAGAGGATGCGCATTAGGGATGGAAGGCGGATGCAGAAGGCGAGGCAGAGCGCATGCCGTTCGAGGATTTGGAGGGCTTTATAGAACAGGGGAGGGGCGGAAATCCAAGCTACGCTGGCATAACAGAGGTTGGGGTGGATCAAGGATTTTCGACCTTTTCCGCAATTGGTGAATGGTCCATTTTAACATGGGTAATGTATCACGAAGCAAATACTGTCTGAACTGGCGGAATGTTACGTGATACCACATACTTATACGTTTGTGACTATTACAGCGCCATCCATCGCAAAGCGAAAAAAGTAGTCCAACTAAAACATTCATATTTCTTTACATACTACACGAATATGTAATAAAAATTGGCTTCTTATTTTAAAAAAAAACTCAGTTGATATCCGTTTGATCCATGGCAGCGGCATCTAGCGGGCCAATCATAGCGCCATCTGGTTTCCCCCTTCAATCTAGACGAATTTCGTTCATTGTAGTTCTTTCGTTTGATGCTTATTTCATGAGATATTTGGCCCTGTCACTATCAATGGACCACCCTGTATATACTCCACTGCTAGTGATGCAAGCTATCGTCTGTGAGTGGTTATTGTACACTGTCATCGTATAGATCGGGTGGCCACATTAATGTAACTGGACCGTGTATATGAAGTGTTCAGTTATATGACTGGCTTCAAGCTTACAGTTCGTGCCACATATTAAGATCTTTTCTACTACATGAGATGAAAGTCATTCAGTGACAGGTGGTTAGAAAAATTAACACCACATTGTCGGCCAATCAACAAATGGGCCACTACACATGTATCGAAGAGGAAGTAAACCACTAGTCATACATTGGGCTGTTAAAATACTGCTGTGAAAGTCAACCACCAAAATACCCAAAGAATCATACATGTCATCTCGTTTACGAACGTATGAAAATATCCTGTTGTGATGCAAACTACATAGCCTTGAGACAGAATAGCATACGTAGATTCATAGTGTGCATCACTTACAGAATTGTAATATGTGCCTTTGGACCTTATGATAGAAAACTTATTTGTGTATGTTATGCGATTTATGACAGTATAAGAAAGGATAGAAACACAGCCAAACACTAGGTAATAGAGAGCTATATTTGAATAAGAATGGAAGATGTTTCCTGCCGGACATATTTTCTTACATATCTCTGGCACAAGTCCAAATTGCTCTTCAGTTAATTTTGTGTCCAGCATATTCTCCAGGCACTGCTCATAAAATTCGGGATGTTAACAGCATGCAATGCCCACCAGCATAACACCGAGATCCTAACAAGCATTCACAGAGTGGTATGCCGTGCTTTTCTAAATTGCGTGAATTGTGTGTAGTTAATTTGTGTGAGGAATAGAGGGTTGTGAAATCCATTCCCACAGTCACTGAAGTTGTTTTGTAAGTCAAAGATGGACCAATCTGTGCAAGTCGATGGTGTTCATGTTATGCTTGAGAAAAGTTAAAATTATTTCCTTCGAAGTGCAGGTTACTTTCAAAACTGATACCATAACATAATGAATCACATCATATAACATTAAACTACAAACTCTATTTATTTAGCTGCATCAAATTTCCTCAATTTCTTACCGACTTATCTGAAGTGCCCGCAGAATGTAGCTTGTCAAAAGCCTTAAAACCTTGATGTAACATTAAAGGAAGGAGTGGATTTCAGAACAAGCCTTGATCAGTGACAAAATTTAAAAAGAGAAATACCAAGCTGAGGAAATATTAGCCTGCTTATAAGGTGTACAGGAAACATAATTATTTACGCAGGCTGACAACCCCACAATCCTACAAACGAAGTATTGTCGATGTTCTTGTTTGGAGAAATCATGTTTCATGTGCTACTTTTTTCACCTTTCCTTTGTCTTATAATGGTTTTCTTTTTCAAATTAGCGATCAGGAATTGTATGTGTCTGAAGCAACTGTTTGTCAACGGGTTTCTGACAACCAACTATATATGACAGAGATGCTTTAGCAGAGAAGCCAGTCATTGATAGCTACAATAATAACCGCCTTTTGGTGACATGCGTTAGACAGTAGTTTTAAGACCAACCCCTCAGGGTCCAAGAAAGAAGACTATCGCTTTTGCACTCATCTGTTTTGCTTAGTACACTCTTAGCATTATTCTACTAGCTCCTTCGGTCCTTAATTTCTGGGTCAAAGCTGTAACATGTAGAGATGGACGATTTGTTCCTGAACTGATTCAGAGACGTGGAGCCTTCTGCGCCGTGAGTAGTCAGTGACTCAAGAGAATGTACTGGTAGCTCTTTTGATCCAAAATGTCTCCCTAGTGACACAGGCGAGCAGAACGAAGTTTCTATGATAGGCTTCTGCAACAGTGTCCCTCACAACACAATAAATTAATCACAGTGATGCAGATGTTATATATTCCATTATAATAAAAAAAAGCTCTCAGGCTGCTGTGGACGTTGTTTATGGATTTGTTAGTGCTTTAGTCAGTCATCAAAAGAATAAAATGCTAAGAAGTGTCAGTTTTTTAGATATTGAATGAACACAGAAAACAGTTTTCTGCCTTTCATTTCGTGTCTTGATTTTGAAAAGCTTGTAAGAAGCTACTGTGACAGACCATTCGATGCCTCACAGTGCGTGGTGAGCAAGGTAGCCCACTACAGATTGAATGAGTTGCGAGGTACTGACTCACAAGAGAACGTGAGCTGGTTCTGTGCTCACTACTCATCGCGCGCTAGCTGCTTACGACTTCACTAGAGTGAGTTGATGCATTCTTGACCCACTCACTGATTCACTTTGCAGTGCACTTCGTCCATTCACAGATTCAGCTTGCAGCTCACACTCATTCCTTACTGGCTGAGCACTCTCCATTCGAGCTCAGTTCGCCTTGTGTATTCATCTTAATAATAATTTGAATCTTATGTCATTCATATCAGGAGATAACTTAAAGTTCTTCTGACTCCTCATAAGACCGAGAGAGACGTCTTGGGTTTAAGCTTTCAACAGTACTACTGGAACAATGGAGGACTAAATTAAAAACTCAGTTAAAGTAGTATGTTGTAGACAGTTTCCAGTCTTAATAGAGACATACTACAGAATGTATTTAAAACTGGGTAAGGCCGATTATAACGCGTCTGGTATAAAATCACTGCCATAATAACTCAAACACCAGAGAGAAAGGCTGGCTAGTGCTGAGTTTCTGGACGGAATAAATTGATACAATTAGTATATTTAATAATGAACTCAGACATGAAAGGCAACAAAAATTTTTATCTTAATATTCCAGGCACACACTTTATAAAAGAAGTTTACATTTGGTAAGCACCCAGAACAATGAGGACAAAAGCAATAAAACATAAATTTAAAGTACTGCAAAATAAAGGAACGCAATTATTAACTAAGTGGCTTGACGACGACCAATGTGTTTAAAATATTTTTAAAACAGTTGCATTTAGTAACTCACCCTAGTCGGCAACCAAGATAATCAAAATTTTTAAGTAAATAGTATTTGGGAACCAGATGTGGCAGCAGTCAGATTAAACTACCGAAACAACGAACATGAGGATATAACTATTGGCTTCACTATGTTTAAAATGAGTAACCAAAACTCAGAAAGCACCTCCTGAAGTGAAATCTTTAGAAAACAAGACTCTTCACTGGACTGTTTTTTAAGATTTTCAATTTCTTACAGTATGAGAACCCATAAACAGTAAGCGACTGCCGTAACGTCGACGTTTTTCCTGAAAGAAATAATTAACAACGCCTCAAGCCTACTGTCCACTAGACATGGCATCAAATTCAGGGACTTAGGCTCCAACCCACGACTCGCTGCTGCCCAAACAGTAAGCAAACAGCCATATCCAACAGCATGCACTCCCCGTTAACTGTCAATACATTTGCCTCGATACTCCAAGTAGACACAACTCCTGAACCCAGTCCTTGAGTCGTTAACAGAGCTATTAGCTAAATATCGCTCGTAAGTTGTAACTACTGCAGTGGGTGCTCACCCACATCATCTGTAGCTCGTATGCGAGCCTAAATCCCTTGAAGCACTACCTCGTTACACCTAGTGGGACGCCTGAGATGCAGTAGTTACCTAGCAAAGGGTCAATCCCTCAACAGCAGGATCTGATTTATTACGTATCTCAGCTATGTTCAGGCACTGTGAGAGTAACTTTTCAAAAAGTGGACGATTGGAATGAGGTGGCAACAGTCATTGGATAGTAATATGCATGTATACAGACGGCAGGGATTCATGTGAAAGGATTTCCGACGTGATTTAACAGATATTGAAGGTGGAATTGTGGTTGGAGGTTTACGCATGGTACCTTCAATTTCGGAAGTCATTAGGGAATTCCATATTCCGAGATGAACTGCACCAATACAGAATTTCACGTTGTACATTTCACCACCGACAACGCGGCCTTCACTTAACGATAAAAGAGCAATGGCGTCTGCATACAGTTGTCACTGTTAAAAGACAAGCGTCACAGCGCGAGATAACCGCAGGAATCAGTATGGGACGTACGACGAACATATTAGTGATGACAGTGCAGCGAAATTTTGCGTTAATGGGCTATGGCAACAGACAACTGATGCGAGTGTCTTTGTTAACAGCACGACATCGCCTGCAGCGCCTCTCCTGGGCTCGTGACCGTATTGACTGGACCGTAGACGATTGGAAAACCTTGGCCTGGTCGAATGAGTCCCGTTGTCAGTTGGTAAGAGCTGATGCTAGGGATCAAGTGGACGCAGACTCACAAAGCTATGGACCCAAATTGTCAACATGGCACTGTGCAAGCTGGAGGTGGCGCCATTATGGTGTGGGCTGTGTTTACATGGAATGCACTGGGTCCTCTGCTTCAGCTGAAACGATCATTCACTGCAAACGGTTATGTTCGGCTATCTGGACACCATGTGCAGCCATTGACGTATTTGATGTTGTAACACCGAAAATGCAGATAAAATGCTTTATGCACCAGCCAAAATTTTTCAACGTTTAATATCGTTTGGTAACTTGTAATATACTGCTAATTCTGAATATGTTACCTTTATCACAAAAATTATATTTAATACGTAATGGATGAAATACTGTAGTTTTTTTGTGAACGTAGATAACTCATTGTAATTACAATGTAAATGTTGAAAATTGCTGGATAATCGCCAAGGGATCTGACTTTAACTGTATCGATAGCAACGACGAAATGGCAGTAACTGCGTCGTTGTTTCCCTTTGCGTATGGAGAGCCTCTGTCGCGCTACGAGCAGAAAGGAGATACAGCAGCTGGAGTCTGAAAGAGTGTGTGAGTGTTTGTTGGGCGCTCCTGCAGTTACAATCGCGCCAGTGTATGCGCACTAATTTGTTAACCATAGAGTATTGAGAGCACGATCGGAGTGAACAACTGGAGGAAGCTGCAATTCTAATTATTGCTTGTCCCATAATGATCCGTGGCTCTCGAAACGACTCATAGTTCTCAAGTAGCAATAGCAGCTGCTACTCAGCTTTGTCATCTTCTTTTCAACCAACATGCTTCTGGAGGTGTGTAGATGACATATTTTTCACCTGGCCACATGAACGTGATGCTCTCAGCAGATTTTTCGACCTCTTCAACTATCTTCATCCCAGCATTAAATTTACCATGGAGGTTGAAAGTGATAGGACGTTTCCATTCTTGGATGTTATGGTTTACAAGACCTAGATGATACTCTGGGACATAGTGTTCACCGAAAGCCGACGCGCAGTGATCGGTTCCTGCGTGCCAAGAGTTGTCATCCACCATACCAACGCAGTGGCGTCCTTAGAACCCTGGTACGAAGAGCATATGCCTTTTCTGACGCGGACAGTTAAACCCAAGAACTTGCGCATTTGATGACTGTTTTTGCGGAAACTGGATACTCTAAGCAGATTCGTCGGGCTATGGAGTTTGGACCATCACCGGTGGCCTGTATTCCTTATGCTGGGGGCATGTGGTTGAAGATCGGAAGAATTTTAAGGAGTTTTGACATTAGGAGTGTGTTCCGTCCACCTTCCAATATTAGGACACTATTTGGTTTTGAGACATACGATTTAGGGCTTAGTACGTCTGGTATATATAAAATTCCGTGTCAGTGTGGGAAAGGCTCACATCAGCCGTTCGATTCGCACAGTTTATGACATGAGTGGAACAACGCCGTCATACGAGACTACAACAGCTAAAAAAAGTCAGCGGTAAGAGAACATTGCTTAAACGAGGAGCACGGTATGACATTCGACCCGACTGTGATAGTTGCCAACACCTCTGGTTTTTGAAACAGTGTTCATAAAGAAACAGTTGAAATTAGGTTGACGGATGATTTGATTAACAGAGACAGTGGGTTTCCTCTTAGCAGGACATGGAACCCCGTACTATCTCGCATGAAAATAGAACGTTCTTTGGTGCGTCTAGTCCGAGTCTTCGAAAACAGTCTCTGAGTGCTATATATTGCGGCCGGCGGTGTTATAAAATAACCGCAACCTTGCCAAATTTTCGTTTGTTACTTTAAATTTGGACACCAGTGTAACTGACCCGGTAACATATACACAAAACTCAACAATGGAGAACAACCCAAAACGACGAGGCACACAGTTACATACTCTACTGCCATACACTTACTAGAACTTAACGTTCTGCTAGCATGCTACTCATAAATACAATGAGTGGTGAGCCTGACTCACAATAGAGTGCAATACCCGTTACAGATAGTACAATTTATTACTCACAAGAATGAAAAAGGTTTCACACTGCCCCGAATCGTAGACCAGCGTGATTCAGAGAAGTCTTGTCCTAAAAGACCAAGCCGTCTAAAAGTGTCATATGCGGTTGGTAATGAATTAGTGACAACTCATACCTCGCTAAGTTATAAAAATTGCAATTCACTGGCGCTAAATACACCTCCCTGGTATTTGCCCGAAACAGTGGCAAGTAACAGTGGCAAATCTGCATGTTCCTATGGTTTCACAGACGACACTCTGCGGACATCATTAATGCCCGTGCGATTCGATATGGCCACACACGGTAAACACAACCAGAAATGCCAACGGAATGGTACTCACTAAAGGCACTGCATCAAGCTGGGATGGAAGTTCAGACAGCGACGACGGTGATGCTACAGTCGAGGCGCCACTATAGAAGAGGAAGGCGATGCAAAAGCTTTCACGCCAATTTGTAAAGCCTGGGCTGAGTCCCTTACGCTCGGAGTACAGTGGATGGCCAGTTAGTGCTCTGTGTGCTAGTAAAATAGCATTAGAAAGAAATATATTTATTGGAGATGTATGTGTTACAATTGTATCATCTTTTCGAAGGCAGTAAGAAGCTTACGAACACAGTACAAAGAGTACAATACAGAGACCCCACTTCTCATCAGTCTGTCGAAGCTATTGTCTCCACCGAGGCAGCGCACGTAATACCGTGATGACGTGCAGGGTAATGAGCAGCATGTGCTGCTGGTACAATGGCATCAACCATGACATCGTTAGCTGCTTGTTACTAGGGATCTCTTGTGGATATCGAAGGGACGTGCTCCAGTAAACTCTGCACGTAATGTAAATGGCAATGCAGAGTTACGGCATGCCTCTCCACCCACAGGCAGGCCGCAGGGGCAGTAAACTTTAGTGCAGCTCCCACATACAGCAAACTTCAGTAGTTCGACTCTCAGTAAAACGGAGGTAGATGTCCCGAAGACTTCTCAGCAGTGGATGAGGAATTTAGAAGCTCACAGCGACTAGGTTCGGTACACCAGGCAGGGAGAAGTCATGTGGAAGACAGTAGGTAGCACGTCTCAAAGACTGCATCATATCTTGGTCAAAGTAACTGAATACCATACGGGCTTGGAAGTGTATCTATTACTTTCCTTCTGAAGCAGTAGGTCAACGGGCCGGAAGGCGTTCTCAGCGAATATCTACTTGTTCGTGCTGCATCGAGCTGTGACGTCAGAGTGACGTTATGAGCACGGCTCATTGACGTCATGTTGATGAATTAACGAGTCATATTTCTTACTCGAGCAAGGTGAAGTAAATGCTTTTGAGGTTATTTGTAGTATCGGTCCTCTGGCTTGTTCTGATTGCTACGCGGCACGCTGGCCGTGTGTAACTACGTTGGAGAGAACCTCAAACCTCAACAAAATTTTGCCTTTGTAGATGACATCCTTCTGCAGCACAACAGATAACAAAAGATATTTTAGACGAAGGTGTAAGATGTTTCTCCTCAGCAGCCCCTCTACGATGGAGTAATTATTGAACAAGGATAATTAGCTATTAAGAGAAATGTGTAAATTTTCAGGATGTAGCAATTTATATTTTTTCACTTTTGCTAGGTATATAAATGTGTGCTATTATTTTTCCGGTGACAGATTCCACATTCTAGCGTTTATCGTCAGTATGATCTATGGAATACTAAACTGAGAAGGTTACAGGTACGTAATTATGGGCAGGCTTAGCATCAGCAAGGAACTAATTTGCATTTCTAATACCTACCACAGTATTTGGCACACACCTACAGTTTATTAAAATGTTGTAATGGCATAAAACCAGAAAACAGGGGTACCAAAATAAAAAAGAAAACCGGAAGTCCCAACGCCTGCTGATCATATTGTTATGTTTGTAAGCTAATTAAACTTCCTTATGAAATTAATGTAACTCTAAGACAGAAAGGAACGACACACCACAAAGGAATTATCCTGATGGGATATACATGTAAGGACAATCAAATGATTAAACAGACAAACGATTTCCCAAACTGACTAACATCTGGCCCTTACGCAAGCACTCAGTGATGAAGTTGAGTATCTCCTGAGGGATGCCCTGTCAAACTCTGCGCAATTAGTGCCTTAGATTTTCAAAATTTCGAACTGGTTGGAGAACCCTGCCCACAATGCACCAAACATTCTCGTCTTGGGAAACAACCGGTGACCATGCAGGCCAAGGTAGGGCTTCGTAGGCATAAAGATAAGCAGTAGAAAATCTCGCGGTGTGCAGGCAGGCGTTATCCTGCTGAACATTAAGCCCAGGACTGCTTTCCATGAAGGGAAATCTGGTACCGAGCGCTGCGGGTTTCAAATCCGCGCCAGACGACATGGACCTCGATTACCACTAGAGGTCTCTGCAGCCGTCGCGCCGTTAGCCTGTACAGGCTCCCTACGCGCCGAAGGCCTGGCTGCGCGCGTTCCTGGCCCGCGTATAATGTGAGGGCGCCCTAGCAGCCAATAGCGACGTACTCTATGATGTACAGGGCTATTACAAATGATTGAAGCGATTTCATAAATTCACTGTAGCTCCATTCATTGACATGTGGTCACGGCACACTACAGATACGTAGAAAAACCCGTAAAGTTTTGTTGGGCTGAAGCCGCACTTCAGGTTTCAGCCGCCAGAGCGCTCGAGAGCGCAGTGAGACAAAATGGCGACAGGAGCCGAGAAAGCGTATGTCGTGCTTGAAATGCACTCACATCAGTCATAACAGTGCAACGACACTTCAGGACGAAGTTCAACAAAGATAACTCCATTCGGCGATGGTATGCGCAGTTTAAAGCTTCTGGATGCCTCTGTAAGGGGAAATCAACGGGTCGGCCTGCAGTGAGCGAAGAAACGGTTGAACGCATGCGGGCAAGTTTCGCGCGTAGCCCGCGGAAGTCGACGAATAATGTAAGCAGGGAGCTAAACGTACCACAGCCGATGGTTTGGAAAATCTTACGGAAAAGGCTAAAGCAGAAGCCTTACCGTTTACAATTGCTACAAGCCCAGACACTCGATGATATAGTCAAACGCTTTGAATTTTCGGCACTGTTGCAACAGCTCATGGAAGAGGAAGCGTTCAGTGCGAAACTTGTTTTCAGTGATGAAGCAACACTTTTTCTTAATGGTGAAGTGAACAGACCCAATGTGCGAATCTGGGCGGTAGAGAATCCTCACGCATTCGTGCAGCAAATACGCAATTCACCAAAAGTTAACGTGTTTTGTGCAATCTCACGGTTTAAAGTTTACGGCCCTTTTTTCTTCTGCGAAAAAAAACGTTACAGGACAAGTGTATCTGGACATGCTGGAAAATTGGCTCATGCCACAACTGGAGACCGACAGCGCCGACTTCATCTTTCAACAGGATGGTGCTCCACCGCACTTCCATCATGATGTTCGGCATTTCTTAAAGAGGAGATTGGAAAACCGATGGATCGGTCGTGGTGGAGATCATGATCAGCAATTCATGTCATGGCCTCCATGCTCTCCCGACTTAACCCCATCCGATTTCTTTCTGTGAGGTTATGTGAAAGATTCAGTGTTTAAACCTCCTCTACCAAGAAACGTGCAGAACTGCGAGCTCGCGTCAACGATGCTTTCGAACTCATTGGTGGGGACATGCTGCGCCGAATGTGGGAGGAACTTGATTATCGGCTTGATGTCTGCCGAATCACTAAAGGGGCACATATCGAACATTTGTGAATGCCTAAAAAAACTTTTTGGGTTTTTGTATGTGTGTGCAAAGCATTGTGAAAATATCTCAAATAATAAAGTTATTGTAGAGCTGTGAAATCGCTTCAATCATTTGTAAGAACCCTGCATTTCAGCGCCTGCCTCTCACTCAGCGAGGCAGTCTGATATGCACGTGAGTCTCTCGATATCTCGTTTACAGACATCGTGTTTACTTTGCTTGTTTCCGTGTCCGAGTGGATGTTGATTTCTTGAGGTTTTCGCTTGTGTCTCCGTTGCTTCTTGCGTGTTGCTGTTCTTGGTGTCTTGCTCGGTCGTTTGTTATTGTGTGTGTCCGTCCTTTCCCGTTTGTCCGTCTTGTTTGTTCGTGGACTACTCCCATTCGAGCCCGCCACGCTTCCGTTCACGGCCACGCCGCGACCGGAACGGTCACGGTTACAACAGGGAACAAAGCAGGGCGTAAAATATGGTTGTCGTATTACTGTGCTGTAAGGGTGCCGTGGACGGCTACCAAAGGGGTCCTGCTATGAAATTAAACGGCACCAGAGACCATCAGTCCTGGTTGTCTTGTCGTATGGCGGTCGACATTCAGGCTGGTATCCCATCGCTGTCTGGGGCATTTCCAGATATGTCTTCGGCCTGGAATGACTGGAGTGGGATTTAGCGATATCACATCTACCGTTCTGTTCTGATAATCCCTTTATGTCACACCGTTTTTGGTCTTAGAGTGTATTAAAAATACTTTTCTCCAGGGCAGCATAATGAATACCAAATTTTTATGTAAGACTAATACTGCCCGTTATACTGTTACACGCAGTTCTATGACGAGCTACTTGGAGAGAAGCTGCCGTCCGACCTGTCATTTGACTTTCGGCTGTTTCTCCAAATCCAGCGCAGAGTTTGTGCTGCTTTCGCAAAAGGATGTCGGTGTCAATGACCTGGCGACATTTGTCACCACCAGACGCTCATCCGATGTCATCGATTAATATACGTTGACACAAGTTTGCCTTGAATTAATTCATCAATGGACACCAATTTAAAAGAAAACAATTTTCGTTATAAACAAGAAACATCGTCACCTTCATTTTTTTAAAACCTGTATTCAAATGAGTCAGATGTGACTTATGAAATAAATATTTATATGCTACAGAAACTAAGTATTAAAAACGAAAGAAAATAAATATTTATGTACTATTTTTATCCAATACAGACTTTAAGAACGTGTAATAGATCATCTGTCACCAATATATGCGAAAGACCTTAATGTAAAATGAGTAAAAGTTGGCGATCTACACACTTCACTCTCGTTCCTTTGGCTCTTTCTCCCGTGCGTTGCGACCAAATAGAGAGGGAGAAAGACTTAAATGTAATATTTTGCATGATTCTCTTCTATGCGATTGCAATCTTTCTCGCCGTATTCCACTGATGAATTCTTCACGGGTTATCAGGCGAGTGGTGGCGTCGTCTTGTCGCAACGTCTGAATGAGATTCGTACCCATCATCTTCTGGTGAATTACCTCGCCAGAAGATGATAGGTACGAAACTCATTGAAACGTTGCGACAAGACGACGCCACCACCCGCCTGATAACCCGAGAAGAATTCATCATGATTCTCATCTGCTAATTCATATCTTCTAAATTCTCGTTTCGCCTTATACACACACATCAAAAAATGCTTGCATCACCCCAGTTCCCAGAACTCCTGAAGATAGACGTTGACTGGATATTGCATCACAGACACAGTACCTTTGACTGTTCAGACATGTCACTAAACCCGCCCAAAGATGTAAACAACCATGCATGAGCAGCGCCTATTAGACGGAGGGGGTCCGCCGAAAGCCGATCAGTTCCAGTCATTCCGCCAGGGAGGAGGTCCACGGTTCGTGTTGTCTGTTGTTCAACTATGCCAAGACGGTCAATGCCGCGGTTCGATCGCGTCCGCATTATGACTTTTTGCCAGGAAGGGCGCTCAAAAAGAGAACTGTCCATGCGTCTCAGAGTGAACCAAAGCGATATTGTTCGGGCATGTAGGAGATACAGAGAGACAAGAACTGTCGATGACATGCCTCGCTCAGGCCACCCAAGGGCTGCTACTGCAGTGGATGACCGCTAGTTACGGGTTATGGATCGGAGGAACCCTGACAGCAACGCCACCATGTTGAATAATGCTTTTCGAGCAGCCACAGGACGCCGTGTTACGACTCAAACTGTGCGCAATGGACTGCATGATGCGCAACTTCACGCCCGAAGTCAGTGGCGAGATCCATACTTCTTGTACATTACATATTGTTTTAGCGAAGAGGATTCTGTTCTCAAAATTTCTGTATCCTAATTAGAGGATTAGCTTTTTTTGTTACAGAGTTTTTTCATGTTTCAGAAATGACAAACTTCACACAAAGTGTGCATCACTTATGAACTAACATTCACTATACGTACACTCATTTTTCATAGCATGGACTTCACACTTTCTCTAACCATAATCCCAAAACAATTCTCACAAAGATAAAAGAAAATAAATGATTGCCCTTACTTAGTGCTTACATGAAGTCCATTAGAAAGTAAACTGCTTATAACTACTTTGTGCAGTGTTTCATACCAAATACGTAATGAATGTCCACACATGTATGAAATTTGAAATTATGAATTCCATGCTAGTTTCACTTAGAGAGTATCTGGCCCCCAAGTATTTCTTTTGGAGCCAATGTTGTATTTGCCCGTTTGGGAGATAGCTTCATCATGTGATATATGCATAAATAATTGAGCGCAGAAAATAAAATTAAGAAATATGAGGAAGAAGTAAAAGGACAGGTACAAAAGAAATCTGTAGCGTACTTATTATTTCAGGTCCTTGTGGCAGTATAAGGCTTTACATGTCTTACAATCGGGATATGCCACAATACAACACCCCTCATGTCGGATTAAAATTTTTTTCTATGCGTCAGTGTATAGTAACTGTAACATTTTCTTTTTGTTTTTTAAAAGAAGTGGCTTACGGTACATTATCAGTAGTATTTTCTCAGTTACTCAAAAGCGTCGAGTGTGGTGTCGATCAGTGAAATAAGTTCTTGTCGATTACTTCTACTTGCAGAGGTAAAGATGAGTAACTAACAGCTCGCATCTGCGAATGAGCTGCAACATACATGATACAAAGTTATCAATTACTACGATTCTCCTTGCGTCCAGCGATTTAGGCGACAGACTCGTTGGGAGGTACAGTTAACCCCAAAATATAAAAGGTATTGTTTATCTCCAGTTTCAGAAGAAAAAATTATCCACACTATTTGAGATCGTTATCTTTTCAGAAAAATTACGGATGTATTTCTGTCACTGTGGGGAACCTCCTTTTCTCTACGTCGTTTACGGCACTGCCTAACACTAATGTTTAATGGGCGATGAATTTGTCAAAGTGGAACAACAGTGCAGACAATGCAACACATTTTCGGTTATAAGGATATTTCAAGGCATTGGAGTACTGCAAACCTAGTGTGAATTTTTACACGTCATTGCAGTGTGTGTCCTGCACACTTGGCCAAATACGAGGGCAGCCAGTAGTGTTTGCAACAGTTCCTGACCGAAATTCGCCATGGGACTGTGCCTAGCTGGGCTGGCCGTGGCGCTGTTTGCGAACAGCCGGGTTCGCCGTTCATCAGGCGCGCGCGTGTGTCGCGGCTGTTTGCCCAGGGCGTGGCGGTGCTGAATGAGACGTCACGCCAGTCGGCCGTTTCACGTGAACGCTGGGGCGCCGCCTGCGTGCACACAAACGCAAACATTTGTGGACGGCTATTTGTGGCACGACGTGGAAATATGAAAACTGGAACTCGGCAGACATAACTCTCCAGCGTATGGTTGCTACTTGGAAATGAGGAACTGTATTTGCGATTTGTTACTGAGACTCAGACATTCAACATGAGCAGAAATGTACGACCCTAGATAAAACAATGTAAGCTAAGTCCACATTATTTGACAGGAAATCTAACGCAAAATACAGTAACGGTGGATGCGCCTACTTTCTATATTTTTTGCTTTATATGAAAGTTCTTTTCCAAACTATGCGTCAGTGTTTACTATGCTTTTGAAACGCTATTCACGAAGTGTGTTGTTTTGTAAATGGTTACGTTTCTAACATACTTTGCGTGCTGCGACGTTCCTGCTGTGCATGTAATAAGTTAAGTGGGGGATATACATGGATCTAACTTCAGTGCGGCACGTAAATACCCTACGGACGAGCCGTACACTGTTTATTTTACGCCCTTTTGCTGATTGGCCAATTGTTTTATTAAAAGTTGATCCTGCTGTCGAATAATTGAGGATAGACAAGTTATGTGGATTATAAATTTGGAACATAATAAAACAGGAAATCATTTGTAATAAACGTAGGTAACATTACAAATTCAACTTTTAAGAACAGGTGGTTTACTGAGTTGAAAGGTGGTCCTACAAGCAGTCAGTTGTTGAATTACATCGCAGCCCTTCAATTAACCAGTGTGACAAGAAAGATGACATAACTCACATTCATATGAAGTCACGGCATGAAATCAACATATAAACTGCTGCATTTTTAGATGCCTGCGTCTTAGAACCGACAAAAATACATAAATTCAATCACACTCCTCTGCTTTTCTCTCCGAAGGCCGAAAATTCTAGATCGATGTCCGGAACTATTCTCACGTCCTGCTCCCAAAAGCACCTGTCCCACCACCAACGAAGCAAAATGAACTTCACAGCAAACATAAACATACCCAACGTCTTGCAGACAAACAAAAATTACGCGAAGCGAAATGTAATGTGAGGAGGGCCATGCGAGATGTGTTAAATGAATTCGAAAGTAAAGTTCTATGTACTGACTTGGCAGAAAATCCTAAGAAATTTTGTCTTATGTCAAAGCGGTAGGTGGATCAAACCAAACGTCCAGACACTCTGTGACCAAAAAGGTACTGAAACTGAGGATAACAGACTAAAGGCCGAAATACTAATTGTCTTTTTCCAAAGCTGGTTCACAGAGGAAGACAGTATTGTAGTTCCTTCTCTAGATTGTCGCACAGATGACAAAATGGTAGATATCGAAATAGACGACAGAGGGATAGAGAAACAATTAAAATCACTCAAAAGAGGAAAGGCCGCTGGACCTGATGGGATACCAGTTCGATTTTACACAGAGTACGCGAAGGAACTTGCCCCCCATCTTGCAGCGATGTACCGTAGGTCTCTAGAAGAGCGTAGCGTTCCAAAGGATTGGAAAAAGGCACAGGTCATCCCAGTTTTCAAGAAGGGACGTCGAACAAATGTGCAGAACTATAGACCTATATCGCTAACGTCGATCAGTTGTATAATTTTGGAACACGTATTATGTTCGAATATAATGACTTTTCTTGAAACTAGAACTCTACTCTGTAGGAATCAGCATGGGTTTCGAAAAAGACGATCGTGTGAAACCCAGCTCGCGCTATTCGTCCACGAGACTCAGAGGGCAGGGGACTGAAGACCATAGATGTTAAGTCCCATAGTGCTCAGAGCCATTTGAACTCAGAGGGCCATAGACACGGGTTCCCAGGTAGATGCCGTGTTTCTTGACTTCCGCAAGGCTTTCGATACAGTTCCCCACAATCGTTTAATGTACAAAGTAAGAGCATGTGGACTATCAGACCAGTTGTGTGATTGGATAGAAGAGTTGCTAGATAACAGAACGCAGCATGTCATTCTCAATGGAGAGAAGTCTTCCGAAGTAAGAGTGATTTCAGGTGTGCTTCAGGGGAGTGTCGAAGGACCGTTGCTATTCACAATATACATAAATGACCCTGTGGATGACATCGGAAGTTCATGAGGCATTTTGCGGATTATGCTGTGGTATATCGAGAGGTTGTAACAATGGAAAATTGTACTGAAATGCAGGAGGATCTGCAGTGAATTGACGCAAGGTGCAGGGAATGGTAATTGAATCTCAATGTAGACAAGTGTAATTTGCTGCGAATATATAGAAAGAAAGATCCCTTATCATTTAGCTACAACATAGCAGGTCAGCAACTGGAAGCAGTTAATTCCATAAATTATCTGGGAGTACGCATTAAGAGTGATTTAAAATGGAATAATTATATAAATTTAATCGTCGGTAAAGCAGATGCCAGACTGAGTTTCATTGGAACAATCCTAAGGAAATGCAATCCGAAAACAAAGGAACTAAGTTACAGTACGCTTGTTCACCCACTGCTTCAATACTGGTCAGAAGTGTGGGATCCGTACCAGATAGGGTTGATAGAAGAGATAAGATCCAACGGAGAGCAGCGCGCTTCGTTATAGGATCATTTAGTAAGCGCGAAAGCGTGACGCAGATGATAAACTCCAGTGGAAGACTCTGCAGGATAGACGCTCAGTAGACCGGTACGGGCTTTTGAAGTTTCGAGAACATACCGAGGAGTCAAGCAGTATACAGCTCCCTTGTGAAGAGACCATGAGGATAAGACCAGAGAGATTAGAGCCCACACAGAGGCATACAGACAATCCTTCTTTCCACGAACAATACGAGACTGGAATAGAAGGGAGAACCGATAGAGGTACTCAAGGTACCCTCCGCCACACACCGTCAGGTGGCTTGCGGAGTATGGATGTAGAAGTAGATGTAGACTTCCAAAGCCATGACACTTCAGCCAATGAGAGCTGGAGCTGCTACCCACTAAGCTACACACTTCGTACAACAGTTTGAAGTATATGCCAATGGACCACCATTCCTTCACTAATATCACTAAAATACATATCCTAATTGACAGGTTAGGCCATTCTCACCCTAATGGGTCTATAACTAAAACGCCTATTGTAATTGATACGTCGATCATGACGTGGTTGCTGACACCAATACTTGTTGTTGTTGTCGTCTTTAGTCCAGAGACTGGTTCGATGCAGCTCTCCATGCTGCTATCCTGTGCAAGCTTCCTCATCTCCCAGTACTTACTGCAACCTACATCCTTCTGAATCTGCTTAGTGTATTCATCTATTGGTCTCCTTCTACGATTTTTACCCTCCAAGCTGCCCTCCAATACTAAATTGGTGATCCCGTGATGCCTCCTTAAAATATGCCCAACAAACCGATCCCTTCTTCTAGTCAAGTTGTGCCACAAATTTCTCTTCTCTCCAATTCTATTCAATACCTCCTCATTAGTTACGTGATCTACCCATCTAATCTGCAGCATTCTTCTGTAGCACCACATTTCGAAAGCTTCTTTCTCTTCTTGTCTAAACTACTTGTTGTCCATGTTTCACTTCCATATATGGCTACACTCCATACAAATACTTTCAGAAACGACTTCCTGACACTTAAATCTATACTCGATGTTAACAAATTTCTCTTCTTCAGAAACGCTTTCCTTGCCATTGCCAGTCTACATTTTATATCCTCTCTACTTCGACCATCATCAGTTATTTCCCTCCTCAAATAGCAAAACTCCTTTACTACTTTAAGCATCTCATTTCCTAATCTGAATGCCACAGCATCACACGATTTAATTCGACTACATTCCATTATCCTCGTTTTGCTTTTGTTGTTGTTCATCTCGTATCCTCCTTTCAAGACACTGTCCATTCCGTTCAACTGCTCATCCAGGTCCTTTGCTGTCTGTGACAGAATTACAATGTCATCGGCGAACCTCAAAGTTTTTATTTCTTCTCCATGGATATTAATTCCTACTCCAAATTTTTCTTTTGCCTCCGTTACTGCTTGCTCAATATACAGATTGAATAACATCGGGGAAAGGCTACAACCCTGTCTCTCACCCTTTCCAAGCACTGCTTCCCTTTCATGCCCTTCGACTCTTATAGCTGCCATCTGGTTTCTGTACAAATTGTATATAGCATTTTACCCCTACCATCTTCAGAATTTGAAAGAGAGTATTCCAGTCAACGTTCTCAAAAGCTTTCTCTAAGTCTACAACTGCTAGTAACGTACCTTTGCCTTTCCTTAATCTATTTTCTAAGATAAGTCGTTGGCTCAATATTGCCTCACGTCATCGAACATTTCTACGGAATCCAAACTGATCTTCCCCGAGATCGGCTTCAGGCAGTTTTTCCATTCGTCTGTAAAGAATTCGCGTTAGTATTTTGCAGCCGTGGGTCATTAAACTGATAGTTCGGGTTTTTTTTCCTGTCTGTCAACACCTGCTTTCTTTGGGATTGGAATTATTATATTCTTCTTGAAGTCTGAGGGTATTTCGCCTGTCTCATACATCTTGCTCACTAGATGGTAGATTTTAATTAGGCCTGGCTCTCCCATGCCTTTCACTAGTTCTAATGGAATGATGTCTACTCCCAGGGCATTCTTCTTAAGATCTTTAAGTGCACTCATCATGCTGCATCATACCTCGTATTTCATCTTCATCTACATTGTCTTCCATTTCCATAATGTTGTCCTCAAGAACATCGCGCTTCTATAGACCCTCTATGTACTCCCTCCACCTTTCTGCTTTCCTGTCTTTGCTTACAACTGGGTTTCTATCTGAGCTTTTAATATTCATGCAAGTGGTTCTCTTTTCTCCAAAGGTGTCTTTAAGTTTCCTGTAGGCGGTATCTATCTTACCCCTAGTGATATGTGCCTCTACATCCTTACATTTGTCCTCTAGCCATCCCTGCTTAGCCATTTTGCACTTCCTGTCAGTCTCATTTTTGAGACTTTTGTATTCCTTTTAGCCTGCTTCATTAACTGCATTTTTGTATTTTTCCTTTTCATCACTTAAATTCAATATCTCTTCTGTTACCCAAGGATTTCTATTAGCCGTTGTCTTTTTACCTACGTGGTCTTCTGCTGCCTTCGCTATTTCATCTCTCAAAGCTACCGATGGCTACTATGCAATGACATTACTGGCCATATGGTCTGTCGGGTATCATAACACTGTTTATCAGCCAGTAAATGTAAACACTTGTGGAATTAACTGCTTTATTACAAAAACATTTATGATTGCAAGTGGCAGTTTCTTATATAATAACGGTCATCTCACACATCCTTGGGATTGGATCTTCTGTACCATATCGAAGGAGTCTCACTGCCCCAATCACAGAATCCTATTAGAGAAATTAAGTTTTCGTGGAATAAGGAAATCTCGCTGAGTTCCCAGTTAAGAAACGTAATACAAACTTTACGCTGAAACTGAGCAAAAAAGCATCAACACAGGAAAAAGTAAATATTTTTAGGAAGTTATTAGCTGGATTCGCAGAAATGGACTATGTCTAACGTTTGTAAGATACACAGTTTATTCGTTTTTATGCTGCCAAAATTATCCCGCCTCCTAATTACCTATTACACTGAAGCGCCAAAAAAACTGGTAGAAGCATGCGTATTCAAATAGAGAGATATGCAAACAGGAAGATTACGACACTGCGGTCGGTAATCCCTGTCTAAGTCCACAAGTGTCTGGCGCAGTTGCTCGATCGGTTACTGTTACAATGGCAGGTGATCAAAATTTAAGTGAGTCTGAACGTGGTGCTATATTCGGCGCTCGAGCGGTGGGACACAGCATCTCCGAGGTAGCGATGAAGTTGGGATTTTCTCGTACGCCCATTTTGGGACCAACGACGACGACTGAAGAGAATCGTGCAACGTGACGGAAGTACAAACCGTCTGCAAATTGCTGCAGATTTCAAAGATGGGCCGTCAACAAGCATCACCATGTTAACCATTCAAAGAAACATCATCGATAAGGGCTTTCGGAGCCGAAGGGTCATTCGTGTATCATTGATGACTGCACTACTCAAAGCTTTAAGCGTCGCTTGGGCCCGTCAACACCGACTTTGGACTGTTGATGACTGGAAACATGTTGCCTGATCGGACGAGTCTCGTTTCAAATTGTACCCAGCGGATGGACCTTTATAGGTATGGAGAGATCATCATGAATCCATGGAACCTGCACGACAGCAGGGAACTGTTCAAGCTGGTGAAGTCTCTATAATGTCGTGGGGCGTGTGCAGTTGGAGTGATACGGGACCCCCGATACGTCTACATACGACTCTGACATGTGACACGTACGTAAGCACTGTGTCTGACCAGCAGCATCGATTCATGCCCAGTGTGTATTCCGACGGACCTGAGCAATTCCAGCAGGACAATACATAACACACACGTCCGAAATTTGCTGTAGAGTGGCTCCAGGAGCACTCTTCTGATTTTAAAGACTTCCGCTGGTCACCAAACTCCCCAGACATGAACATTGTTGAGCATATCTTGGATGCCATGCAACGTGGTGTACAGAAGAGATCTCCAGCCTCTCGAGTCTTACGGATTTATGGACAACCCTTCGAGATTCATGGTATCTGTTCCGTCCAGCACTACTTCAGAAATTAGTGGAGTCCATGCCACGTCGCGTTGCGGCACTTCTGCGTGCTCGCGGGGTCCCTACACGATATTAGGCAGCTGTACCAGTTTCTTTGGCTCGTCAGTTTACAGCAGAAAGATATAAAATAGGGGGTAGATCCTAAGTCTTAGTTCTGGTTACTAAAGTAAACTTAAACAGACTGAATTGATCATATAGTAAATCAACTAAAACATTTAGTCTCAGCTACTTTTGCAGTAAGGATAATTAAGAACTTTATATTTTGCTTTTCTTCGTTGATAAATGTCATATGAGTGATATTGTAGGATAGGAAAGCACTTACTGCGAAAAACCAAATATTTAGAATTATTTGTGGGGTTCTCTGTGTGAGTATGCCACTAGAGCTGTACGTAAGTGGGTATTCGTACCAATCCCTGACACGTTGTAATCCATGACGTAACTGCTTCCATGAGATTTAACGCTAATTGAGTCACTGCCCATTAGGAAAACGTTACTAATAGGTTAACTAGAATGTAATCTGTAGTTAATAGTGGCCCTAAACTAAGCTGCCGTTACAGGGTCATACCAAAGTCTGTATTATAACTTCGCGGATTGTCAATTGACATACGTAAAGAAGCAAACGAAAAATTCCGATCGCCCAAGTAGCTGAGCAGCTGACACATTTGAAAAGGATTTTCTCTTGAACGATCTGTGGTCTAAGACAGACTAAGAATACCTGAATACAAAGTTAAACCTGAAGAAAACACCTACATCTAACATCTAATTTAAAATGAGAAGAGTAAACCACGTTAACTTTAAACAAAGGGGATTAGTTTCATAATTTCTCTCATCGTGTGCTATCAGAACTTTTGAGCTCAGGTGTATATGTGTCGAAATCCAGCTGTTTCAAACGTCACCGTCTCCGAAGGTGACGTATTTACGCTATTACAGAGGCAGGTCGTATACTCATATACCACATATCGTTCAAGACAGAATGCTCTTGAAGTGTGTAAGCTACTTGTGTCAACCGGAATTTTGCATTTGTTTCTTTGTCAGTAACAATTAGATATAGAGGGTGGTCAGAAAATAGCTGAAACCCTTGTGGGGATGTGTCAGTGCTGGTTATACTGAGACATAAACGTTAAGAAAAAATTTGCATACCTTACGCCGTTTCCGAGTTATTTAGCACTTAAGTTGTCCAATAAGGTTATCGTGCGCGCAAATTCAAGTTTCAGCTAACCAAGGAAAGCGTTCGTTTGGCAACGCCGGCCCTGACAGGCCGCTAGAATGTGAGCGCCCTACGCCCCTATTGACTAATTTCAGTAACAAATAACACGGAAACGGCGCGACTTATCTAACGTTTTCCGTAACATTTTTGTTTCAGTATAATCTTCCCTGTAACATCAGTACAAGCGTTTCGGTAAATAATGCTGTGGAGCTACCTATCTGTGTTTCAGCTATTTATAATATGCAGTTTTCATTATTATAATGATGAAAACGTTTTCGAATACCGCTTAACTGAAGGAGACCAACCGAGAATAAATGAAACTAATTTCTACAGCATGATGTTAAATTGTAACCTCTACTTGCGTCCCGACGGAGGTTCGAGTCCTGCCTCGGGCGTTGGTGTGTGTGTTTGTCCTTAGGCTAATTTAGGTTAAGTAGTGTGTAAGTTTAGGGATTGATGACCTTAGCAGTTAAGTCCCATAAGATTTCACACACATTTGAAAATTTTTTTCTACTTGCGTACTTATTTGCAGAATATCATGATTGCTGTATATCGTGCACGCTTTTGGTCCTTATTCCAAATTCCTAAATGTTGCTATTTATCTTCACAAGTCATATTCTTTTGAAGGCCAAAGATTACATACCTCCTGCAAAGCGATAGGGAGCGATAACGTATTTTAACATAAGGAAAACGGGAAGGACCGTGCCTACAAATCAACTGGTTATTATGTCAGGTAAATAACAATTTATTGATAAGTTAAAATCTAATTTAAAATCAAAGAAATAAATACTACAATTTAGATCTTAAGGCCACATTTTAAAAGAAATATAACATGCTTTTAATAGTAATAATATTAAAAGAACCAGCTACGTAAAACTAAATTTGAAATTTGCAATTTAAATCTTAAGGCCTCAGTTTGAAGGGATACGACTACAAGGTTACTCTTTTCAGATTAATGTAGCCAAACGAAGCCACATTTAACACTCATATTTTGTAGGGTGTCGGCGCTGCTTGGATGCAAGAGGTGCCTTGAGATGGTAACTTTTTACAAATAAATCGGTCCAGGACGAAGCAGATGAATCAGGCTGCGAGCAACGTGAAGCGGCAGTCCATACAACTGGATGAATTGCGGGGTCACTAACCGATGAGCGGACGGCCACAAAGTGGCCCCTTTCCACAGCCGGAGGCCCACACTAACTGGTTGACGCGACGACGGCAGATCCGACCAACCGGCCAACACGTTTTCCACACCACTCGTCCAACAGCCAATTTCCTGCGTCGGACAGATGCGACTTTCGCAGACCAACTTGCCTCGAGCAGCCCAGCTCAGCTCTCACAAAGGAACTCGTTGTCACA
This sequence comes from Schistocerca americana, assembly GCF_021461395.2. Lineage (NCBI taxonomy): Eukaryota > Metazoa > Arthropoda > Insecta > Orthoptera > Acrididae > Schistocerca > Schistocerca americana. Next base: position 715,596,540 of record NC_060121.1, on the reverse strand, counting down.
AACAACTCGGCTCTAACCGTGCAGCCGCCGCTGTGGCCGAGCAGTTCTATGCGATTCCGTTGGAACCGCGCTGCTACGGTCGCTGATTCGAATCCTGCCTCGGGCTTGGATGTGTGTGATTCGGAAGTGCCATCGGGGTTGCACGAACTTGAGATCAGATCTTGATACTCAGAAATAAACCTATTTTGTATTTACGTGTATCAACCCATGACACATCTCCTCATTTTTGGTCAATAACTGCACCCAGCATCAATCATCTCAACACCCACGGAACCTTTATTAGCTCCCAAGATAGCACAGTTTAACGTTCGAATCTAGATCTGAAGGTTACAGCTGCATTAAAGGCTTACATACAGGGCTTGCCTCACCGAGGATCGCAAAACTTCTCTCACCTATCCCTAGTGCAAAGCCAATCATCTACTTAACGCCTTCGGCAAGTGCAATGCGCAACAATCATATCGCACAATTACCTGAGTCCAAACCGAAACCTTCACCCGCAAAATCTGGAGCTACTTCTCAAACGTCTCCCCTGTGACCTCTCTACTCGACGAAACCGATTTCTCACTTATAGCTACTTTGTCATTAGATGGGACGCAAACGGTGTCCTTGCATGTATGGGAAGAGAAAGTACTACTTAAATTAGCAAAACCCGCTAAATTGATCTAATGTTCAAATAATACACATACTCTTAACGTCGTGTGTGGGTTAGGGTTCGCAGTATAACGTAACAACACCTGTGTTGTACATGAAATTCAAACAGACAGGGTCTATGTTCCAAAATAGAAATACATACATTTAACCTGAAAAGAAATGGAAGAATAACATTGTCAGTTGGTTTCCTGATGAATAGAAACTGAGATAGCCAGATGTAATCATGAAAGGACGACTAAATATAAGGCCATAATAGACTGTTTAAAGTTTATTGTCAAATCCTAACAGAACAAGAAGTTTCTTTGCAGTTGGTCATCAGACGTGGAACCTTCAGAGGTGCTTTTACATTAACCGAATGTAACAATTTTTTGATTAAGCAATGACAGATGTTAAAAATAAGTGAGAAAAATAATACGAACCCTCTTACTATCTGTGTGTCAACGGTAAAGCAATGATCATCATGTGAACGTTTTGAATAACTTACCCCACTTAGTTGAAATGTAATTTACGATTGTTGGTAATACAGTTTAACAACAAAAAACACCATATAAAGAAAGAAATTATGTTTTACAACCAATGTTTCATCTGAAGAACATGTACAAATGAGTTACATTAATGCAAACCAATTTATTGATTCACATTTACTTAACCTGATTCATCATAAATCGGTCTAAAATGAGTTACTGAGAAAAATTAAACGATACAACATGCAGTGTCCACTTACACAATCAATTTCAACTTGTGCTAAGAATAGTGGAAATAAATATGATGACGACTAATACTGTTAATGACAATTATTAAATTTACTCATTGATGGCGTTTGATATCAAAAAATACTTTTAAATATCGTATTTGTTTTCACTGTTACTATATTATTCTACTATAAACTATCATTCAGTCTGAGATTTTGTCTATTAAGTATCTGTGTAACTTAGGGAACTTGACAGTGATCTGTGACCAATCGCAGTGGGGGACATGGCAGTCTGCTTAATACACAATTTAGACTAAACTCATCAACATTCACTTGAGAACTAGGCAGTCACATTTGCTAAAACTTATTAACCTATATGCTTAGTATTTTTCAAAAACGTTATGAGACACAACAAATAATCAGTCTTTGTCCTTCTTTTTTATGGTATTAGGGACGTCAGTATGTATAGTTAATAAGCAAGTACCGTGTTACAGTTCATCACGGAACTGCAGGCGATGTTAATGCACTGCTCCTGCGCTTCTAGATACATCCTAGATCAATAATATATCTGAAGAATGCGTCCTTCCCTGATATTGTGTTATTACAGCCAGACCATATTATACTGCGTAAGTCATCGAAAACAAAAAAAGCTGGACAGTCTATTTAAAACCAAAAGCAATGCACGAATCTCGCAGTAGACGTATGTGGGAGACTGAAGAATTCCTGTTGTACAGCCAGTTGTTTTTCGTAAATATACATTTGTGCACGCAGCGGTGCAGTTGATACATCCTTAAGGGGTAATGCTCACGAAATATATTTTAAGACATTAATAGTGTAAAACGTATTCCAGCGCAGTATTAAATAACATAAAATTCTCATGCGAGCAAAATATTAAATAGTCCATAAATTTCTAACAGAGTTACCAGTGAAGATACTTATGGTACGAGACATTGTTACAATGATATAATGTTCTAATTTTCAGCCTCAAGAAACTTCCCCAAAACGCTGGGTAAAGAAGAATTGTATGTTGATGTCGGTTCACGTACTACACATTAGATATTCTACTTCTGTACAAACAACCTTTCACTGTTGATCTTCCATAAAATGTTTCAACTATGAATCTATAGGGTAATTTGTTGCCAAAATGACCATTTGTTTTGTGCTGTCTGCTAACAAGGAAAACAATCTTTCAGAAATCATACGCATCGAGTAGATATCACAATGGGTAATAGTATTTCCTTAGCAGAATACGATGAATTGCTTAGCAGCACTGTACTTAAAGCAGATGTCTGTATGTAAACCTCACATGAAGAAGAGACCTTTGTGGTACGTGGAAGGTATTCACCGTGGTTTCGTTCCATCCATAGCACGTTAAGACGAATAAGCCGACATTCAGTTGGTTCAAGGTACACGACGCTTTCTATCTGCTTTATTCTACAAGCTCGAGACTGTTGTTAAAGAGTCATAATCAGGTACCTAACATTTAAAAGATCAGTTTCCTGCAGGAAACGTTAATGTTCATTTCATTAAGTAACAACAGGATGTCAGACTACTTTTGAGGTCGATGGATCAAACTATAAGAGTTTGATTCGCAGTAGCCTAATCTATTTGTATTGACGAAGTGAGGCAGTGAGCTATGATTCCAAATGGAATAAATGCCGCATCTTCTGGAGTGACACTATTTGAAACGATGAATTAATTTTTATCACTGAAATCTTATATTAGTTCGGCAAATGGTATTGAAGATGATGTTCTAAATGATACAGCTCGATCTGATGATCATATTCTCACTCCTGGACAAAATTTATGCCTAAAATAAAGAAACGTAATGTTTTCCAGCTTCATCTAATAAAAGCATTTATAGCTGAGTAGGATAACAGAAAGCGTATAAAAACTCAATTCGGTACACTTCACATCTACTAAAACAGCGTTTGTATCCTGTAGTACAGTCAGCGAAAGGAGGTCCCTGATATCTGCAGTAGACTCTACACTGGTGCTTGGCGCGCCTGCTTTTACCAAACACATAACAGCGGTTACACTCTAAATCGCACAAATCGAACGGCTGTCGATTCAGCTTAATATCTGGGAGCTACATTTACGAATAACTAAGGCTGAAACGATCACAGAGATGATGCAGTGAGGAAAGCAAACCAAAGAGCCCGTTTTATTGGCAGAGCTCTTAGAAGATGCTACAGGTTTGCTAAAGAGATTGCGCACATTAAGCTTATTAGTCCACTGCTGTAGTACTGACGTGCTGCACGCGATCCTTGTCGCATAAGATTGCCGGAGGACATCCAGTAAGTCCAAAGGAGGGCACCTCGTTTTGTACTATCAGGGTATCACGGACATGATAAGCGAGTTGGAGTAGCAATCATTCAAACAAAGGTGTCTTTCAATGCGACGAGATGTTTTCATGATATTTAAGTCACTAACTTCCTCCTTTGAATGCAAAAATATTTCACTTTTAACAATATGCGTAGGAAGAAATAATCATCGTATTAAAATTGAAGAAATCAGAGCTCGTACCGAATGGTGTAAGTGTTCATTTCTACCACGCGATATTAGAGGTAAAGCGGCAGAGTAAGTCAGAATATGGTCTATGTACGCTCTGCCAGGCACTACGAATTTCATGGTACTCGAGTAGATGTAAATGTAGATGAAGACGATTTTATGTCAGTGTCTACTGCAACACATTAGTGGTATTGTACCTTTGTAAATGACTACTATCCACGCATCAGGTCGAAGGCTGGAAAGAGAGCCGTCAGCTGTCAGGGATCGTCTTTCATAGATCAGCTACCGCCCTTGGTAGAATATCAGTGTAATAACGCATATGTAACACACAGATATGGGGTCCGCAGCTCGTGGTCTCGCGGTAGCGTTCTCGCTTCTCGAGCACGGGGTCCCGGGTTCGATTCCCGGCGGGGTCAGGGATTTTCACCTGCCTCGAGATGACTGGGTGTTATGTCGCCATCATCATTATTCATCCCCATTACGGTCGGAGAAAGGCAACGGCAAACCACCTCCACTAGGACCTTGCCAAGTACGGCGGTGCGGGTCTCCTGCATCGTCCCCTACGCTCTGTTACGGAGTATGGCACTTCATCATCATCATCAACGCAGATGTGGGATAAGGCGCTAAATCCTTTCATAGGCGTAAAAGAAAAAGAATATTACTCACGGAACTAAACTATCCAGGGTAGGGACTGATTGCTGTACTGTCAAATCAACCGCTATTTGCATTATTTAAAGGAAAATTTGCATGCCATTTCAACAAAATAACCACACAACGGGAATCCGTGGAAGACTGTTTAGCTACTGTGCGTATCTCTGGTAAATATTGCGTACATGTGCGGTCTGAGGCGTCTCGTTACGGTCCGCACGGCTCCCTCCGTCGGAGGTTCGAGTCCTCCTTCGAGCATGGGTGTGTGTGTGTGTGTTGTCCTTAGCGTAAGTTACTTTAGGTTAGATTAAGTAGTGCGTAAGCTTAGGGACCGATGACCTCAGCTGTTTAGTTCCATAAAACCTTACCACAAATTTCCAAATTGTGGTCTCGAAAACTAATTCAAAACTACGACAAGCAGCACCAATTGTGAAACCTATCGAAAAGGTCTAGTTCCCAACCCTAAACTGCATAGAAGGACAAGAAATTATGAGATCAATAACAAATAAAACATACAGCAGTACCACGGATTACAGACTAGAATCCGTCTACAGGTAAGATACATGTTCCAGTGCCTAGAAGGAACTTACAAGACTTTGAAGCTCAAACGATATATGTTATTGCTTTGTGGATGAAGTAGCAAAAATTAATAACAACCTAGTAAAAAATGGAAACAGATAATGACAAACCGGTTAGTGTGCCTGAGGATGGTATTAATAATGATCTGAACGACTTACATAAGGTTTCAGAAGAATGTTAGTGGTATTATTTGATTTTTAGTGGTCTCTGTTTTGTATAGCTTTGGCGGTAATGCTGTGACACTGCCTGTGTTCCTCCTCTATGTTGTGCCTTGTAGGGGACGAGTAACTTAAGCCCACATCGATTCAATATGAATTCGTGTTTCGGACTAGGCCACTAGCCAACTGCGCTATACATCGATGAACAAACAGGATTTGCAATACACGATGCGCCAGTGGAGTATCGTCCTTGTTCCGCAGAGGACGTCGTGGGACGTGCCGCGGTGGGACGCGTCACGCGCTCGCCGACAGCTGCGGCGGCGGCGGCGGCGGCGGCTGCAAGTGGCAACCGCTGTGACGTCAGACGGCCCAGGCGACCCTGGAGACGCCGTCTGGCGCGACGGCGCTGGACAGCCCCGGCACGACGACGCTGACCGACGCCAGCGGCGGCGGCGCCAGGGCGTCCGGCGGTCAGTCGGGGTCGTAGCGCCAGTCGACGCGCAGCAGCGCGCACTCGGAGAACAGCGTCCCAGCGGCCAGGACCAGCAGCACCTGCCAGACACGTCAACTCTGCAACGCCCCGGCAACAAGCGGTCGCCCGAGCAAATCGCATTTCAAGCCTGGTAACTCTGAGGGCCGATCAAGGAGTTTCTGTTCTAGTGCGTTGCTGCAAGCGTATATGCAAAGTAGAGAGAGTCCGGTGTCCGTGCATAGTTTGAATTACCTAAATATTTCACCACAGTATTGCGGAAACGGAAAGTTCTGTTGATTATGCTTTAAAAAAAAATGGTTCAAATTGTTATAAGCACTATGGGACCTAACATCGGAGGTCATCAGTCCCCTAGAACTTAGAACTACTGAAACCTAACTAACCTAAAGACATCACACACTTCCACGCCCGAGGCAGGATTCGAACTTCCGACCATAGCAGCAGCGCGGTTCCGGACTGAAGCGCCTATAACCGCTCGGCCACAGCGGCCGCCTGTGCTTTTCACATAACTGATTGGTAATCGGGGGGTCGTATTGTTATCCAATCAACAGAGTATAACAATACTTAGAAAGTCTATTTTTGTGCAAACTTACACTTTTTGAAATGGGAAAATGTTTGTTGACAGTAACAAACTAAAAGAAGGATAAATTAGAAATTCTGTGGTGTTTATTGCAAGTTTCTAGTCCAAATCGTTTACAGTATATGGTATTTTGAAAAATTCCCTTACTGACACTTGTTAGCACCGATGAACCTGCGTAGTTGCTAGGGTCACTGGGACTTGCTAGTCGTTTAGTGCGTGACAACAGCCGTAGCAGTAGCTCGTGATTGGACGTTGGGATTTACCAATACAGAAAAAAGCCGACATGTTCATGGTGGATGGAGAGTGTACGAAGAATGCAGTTCGTTTTTGTATGGTGTATGTTGCAGATGTGCAAATACTAGTCAACCGTCTTGGCAATTATTTATCAAGCTCTTCAATCAGTTACAAGAAAGCTGCAGTGTAAAACTAAGACAAAGTAACAGAAGGGAACAAGTGACAATAGAAGAAGGTGAAATTAATGTTTCTGCTGCTGTTGCAGTTGAACCGCACTTTAGCTCCCGCGCAATTGCACGAGAAAAGTTGCACGGGGTAGGCAAATTACTACGCTTTCTCCATCGACATGGCTTCCATCTGTCTCCATCATCAGCCTCTTGGAAACGATATGAGAATCGTGTTAACTTCGGCATGTGGCATTAAGAAAGGATATTCCAGATGTGCCGTGTATATTGTCTACTGATGAAGCCGTATTTACCAGTTATATTCAGGTAAATCACCGAAGTATGGACTACTGGTCTGTTGGCAATTCCCATTGGCCTGTCGAGGTGGAACGTCAGCGTCCATGGAGTGTAAAAATATGTTGCGGGATAGCGAACCAGCAGTTCGTAGGCCTGCTTTTCGTAGACGGATCATTGAACGCGCACGAGTAACACAGCCTCCTAACAGATCATCTCCTATGGATGCTACAAGATGTTCCTCTGCAGACTAGGAGGAACCTTTGGTACCAACGTAACGGCTATCCAGCCCGTAGTCCACGAAGTACTACAGCATTTCTTCACAAATCGTTCACAGATCGTTGGATCGAACGCAAAGGATCAGTACAATGACCAGCCCGGCCCGCCGATTTTTCGTCTGAAGAAAACTGGAAGACGCTATCTACAGGCACATGTCTGCTACAATCAATGATATGCAGCAACGTATTACTGCATCCGGCTTGGACACATCCGCTGAAATAGTAGCGTGTGAGCAGCAGTCGTTCCACACTAGACTAGAAGTATGTATTGCTGCTGTCGCTGGTCATTTTGAACTCAACCTGTGATGGTCAATTATCTCGTTATTGATCAGACTCCACATAACTAGTGTAGGTACCTGTGTTGTTCTTTACTGTGTGCTATCACAGGTATTATACAAGTCTCGGTGCAGGAACATTTCGGAATACGATATCCCGTAAACGACTTGCACTTGAATTATGCAACAAACTCCACTGACATTGTACTTACCCCACTTCTTGTTTATTATTGTCAATACGCACTGTTCCATGTAAAAAAATGTATTTTACACAAAAAGTACGCTCTCTATTATGACAATATATTGATTGACTAACAATACGAGCTCCTGACTGCCAATTCCTTTAGTGAAAACCCCCCATCAAAACACTTTCCATTTCCACAATATCTGCGATGCTAGTTTTAGGTGATTCACGCTGTATAAGGATCGATAAATGATGCAACGTTAACTACACTACTGGCCATTAAAATTACTACACCAAGAAGAAATGCAGATGATAAATAGGTATTCATTGGACAAATATATTATACTAGAACTGACATGTTATTATATTTTCACGCAATTTGGGTGCATAGATCCAGAGAAATCAGCACCCAGAACAACCACCTCTGGCCGAAATAACGGCCTTGATAAGCCGGGGCATTGAGTTAAACAGAGCTTCGATGGCGTGTACAGGTACAGCTGCCCATGCAGCATGAACACGATACCACAGTTCATCAAGAGTAGTGACTGACGTATTGTGACGATCCAGTTGTTCGGCAACCATTGACCAGACGTTCTCAATTAGTGAGAGATCTGGAGAATGTGCTGGCCAGGGCAGCAGTCGAACATTTTCTGTATCCAGAAAGGCCCATACAGGACCTGCAACATGCGGTCGTGCATTATCCTGCTGAGATGTAGGGTTTCGCAGGGATCGAATGAAGGGTAGAGCCACGGGTCGTAACACATCTGAAATGTGACGTCCACTGTTCAAAGTGCCGTCAATGCGAGCAAGAGGTGACCGAGACGTGTAACCAATGGCACCCCATACCATCATGCCGCATTATACGCCAGTTTGGAGATGACGAATACGCGCTTCCAATGTGCGTTCACCGCGATGTCCCCAAACACGGATGCGTCCAAAAAATGGCTCTGAGCACTATGGGACTTAACTTCTGAGGTCATCAGTCCCCTAGAACTTAGAACTACTTAAAACTAACTAACCTGAGGACATTACACACATCCATGCCCAGGATGCGTCCATGATGATGCCGTAAACCGAACCTGGATTCATCCGCAAAAAATGACGTTTTGCCATTCGTGCAACCAGGTTCATAGTTGAGTACACCATCGCAGGCGCTCCTGTCCGTGATGCAGCATCAAGGGTAACTGCAGCCATGGTCTCCGAGCCGATTTTCCATTCTGTTGCAAACGTCGTCGAACTGTTCGTGCAGATGGTTGTTGTCTTGCAAACGTCCCCATTTGTTGTCTCAGGGATCGAGACGTGGCTGCACGATCCGTTACAGCCATGCGGATAAGATGCCTGCCATCTCGACTGCTAGTGATACGAGGCCGTTGGGATCCAGCACGGCGTTCCGTACTGCCCTCCTGAACCCACCGATTCCATATTCTGCTAACAGTCATTGGATCTCGACCAACGCGAGCAGCAATGTCGCGATACGATTAACCGCAATCACGATAGGCTACAATCCGACCTTTATCAAAGTCGAAAACGTGATGGTACGCATTTCTCCTCCTTACACGAGGCATCACAACAACGTTTCACCAGGCAACGCCGGTCAACTGCTGTTTGTGTATAAGAAATCGGTTGGAAACTTTCCTCATGTCAGCACGTTGTAGGTGTCGCCACCGGCGCCAGCCTTGTGTAAATGCTCTGAAAAGCTAATCATTTTCATATCACAGCATCTTCTTCCTGTCGGTTAAATTTCGCGTCTGTAGCACGTCTTCTTTGTAGTGTAGCTATTTTAATGGCCAGTGGTGTATATTATTACCCAATGAGCACATATAGGACTAGCGTAACTTTATTCTCTTCTTGGCTGTTGAAGGATAAATGCCGGTAGACATCCATCGGAGAATGGAGAACGTGTGTGGGGGTAGCATGATTGTCGAAAGCCACCGTTATGGAATGGTGCGCCAAGTTCCGTACTAGCAACGCGGTCCCCACATCGCAAATGTCATAATGCAGAGAAGTTACAGCAACTAAAATATAAGACACTCGAGCACCCGCCAAGTAATCCTGATCTTTTCCTAAGTCACTATAAGGCATCGAAGAGTCGAAGATTACTCTCGGACGAGGATATGCAGTAGGGGTGCTTCTCCACGCAACAGGACACGTCTCTTACCAAACTGTCATCTTCAGCCTGGTACGTCGTTGGCAAGATTCCTCAATGCTCACGGCGATTTTACCAGATTGGCATTACGATTCTAGGCTGTACGGGCTTCGAACGGAATCTTCTTGATCGACCCTTGTAACAAAATGAAGTGAAATATACATATGAAATGAGTTCATTGTCTGCTTGATATTAAATCTAGAGTGACAATTATTTAAATAAAACAGATTTCAATACAGTTTCTAAAATGAACAGAAAGTAAATTTCTCCCAGTTCCGCAGAGATTCCTAACCTCATACAGACTCTCGTGAAAATTTCAGCGTGTGGGTTTTTAATAACTATGAGAACAATTCTAAAATTTAAAACGAAAAACATCGGTCTCATGCAATAGATTACTGACGCATGAATAGGTCACTTAAACCACCAACATTTTTACTGCACTGCGGATGATACGGACTGTTGTGTGTGTTTCCTCAACGACAGATAATCTCTACACTCCTTACTTTTATTTACTATACGTGTCCATTTTTTTCGTTTTATATTTTACTAGGACTGTCATAGCTGTTAAAAATTCGCAAACACAAGCTTTCAGGACTATCGATATGGGTTTAGGAACCTGTGTGGAGCAAGAAGCAATTATTTTACACTCTTTAGTGCAGTTTAAAGAGTTGTAATACTAAGAATTTTCTGTATTTAAATAGCTATTTTGTGTTTTTTACATGTACTGAAGGGATTATAACAGATGCATATGACGTATTTCAGGTTTATTTCAGTTTACTTTCACCTGAATCAAATATTTTACCTCCTCCCATGTATATCTCGCGAAAACATCGTGGGAATTATGATTAGAGAGAATAGTGCTCACACAGAGGATTACAAGAAATCGTTCTTACTGAAACATCCGTAACTGTGCAGCCGTGGAACGCAAAGTATGCTCTACCACGCACCAGACAAGAAAATGGCTCTGAGCACTATGGGACTTAACATCTATGGTCATCAGTCCCCTAGAACTTAGAACTACGTAACCCTAACTAACCTAAGGACAGCACACAACACCCAGCCATCACGAGGCAGACAAGAAACCGAGTTAATATTGCACTATCTTCCATTTCTGAGCTACACCGAAAGTTGAACGTCTCTTGCTCGCCGGGAAGTCAGTTTAAAATAAAACGCAAAGTTTTTACCGTACAAACAAACAGACAAGGAACCGACTTAATCAAAACATGTTAAAAATATAGCGTTATTCATTAGCACCCCTGGAGTTTCAGGCAAGCAGTGTGCGTACAGTACAAGATATAAAGAAAACTTACACGTATTACTGGACAGAGAATCTTTCCGAATTTCGATTCGTGATACGGGTCACGGTGTAACTGGACTAGGTGGCAGACCTGTCACAACAAGCAGAGAAACCTTATGCTCCGTATTACGTGTCTTATTAGTTCACGCCTGCATATAGACAACCCGATGAACTGATTTTCAAAGCAAGCTGCTGCCGTGCTATCCTGGGCATTTCGTGTCAGTGATTTATATGATCTGAAGTTTATTGCTTCAGAAATTGTGCCCGTATCGAGAACGAGTAATGTGAGTTACAAACATTCATCATTTTGATTTGAAGCTCCTTGTGTTGGCCGTGTTTGCAGTTAAAATTGTTGGATGTGAGTTGCGCCAGTTATGCAAAACGCCGTTTTCTCTCAGTACCCAAAGACGTATCGGCACCACTGTGCCCTCATCAGTGGGTTTTCATTTGCATTTATTCTGCAATGTGAACATTTTTGTTAAATGATTATAAAATTATGTCCATCTTTAGTCCAAACAACTGATCGCATCTTGTTGTAAATACCTCTACATTCGGGGTTGCATGAATTTTCTGGATCACTTGTGTGTTAATCACTACAGGTAGCTTGTCATTTGCAACCAAACGATGATGATGAGAAAGTTATTTGCTGGGCGTTAAAGCTATCTTATAGAGTGTAATTTAGTTTGTCGCGATATTTTCGCGCCTATATTCATTTTTACTTACGTTTTCGTGTGGCAAGCACTTCCATTCTCCGCATTACAAACGTCAACAGATGCTCTATTGCATGTATCTGACTATTTTCTGTATATCTTAAAATTTTCGCACATTCTTGTTCTGAAAACCTTGAGGAATGTATGAAAAACCCCCCGCTTAAGAATTGCTATCAAATATACGGGCCCGCATCTCGTGGTCGTGCGGTAGCGTTCTCGCTTCCCACGCCCGGGTTCCCGGTTTCGATTCCCTGCGGGGTCAGGGATTTTCTCTGCCTCGTGATGGCTGGGTGTTGTGTGATGTCTTTAGGTTAGTTAAGTTTAAGTAGTTCTAAGTTCTAGGGGACTGATGACCTAAGATGTTAAGTCCCATAGTGCTGAGAGCCATTCGAACCAAATATACGGAAACAGATAGTTAATTTCTTTCTTTGTGTTATGATGCTAAGAAATGTAGGGTGCCTTACAGGCAAGTTAATCTTTTAGCGCATTGGTTTCTACTGATAAGATGTGCTGTTGTGTTAGAAGAATCTGAAAACTCAGTATACCTATCTAGGGATTACAGTTTATGTTTCTAACGACACTGGATTTGTAAATACTACAGTAATGAAAGTGAATCCGTGGTATGTACTTCCGTATTACCTTATAACCGATGCAAAGAGTTACCAACGGTTTATAAGTTTACTGCTACGTATCTGCACGAGAAATGGTACTGAACGCTCAGATAAGCCTTTGAACTGTCTTATTAATTTCTTTCTGCACAAAATAGAACATAACAAAGACAATGTTCCTCGTAAAAGTATAGATCCCACAATGCTGCTCCACTGCTAACAGAGTTCGACAAAAAAAGCTTTGAATTTTACGATGCAGGAGCAGAGAAACGGTGGTTATTAGAAAGTATTCCAAAATAGAAATTCATACTTTGAAAGCACAGTTTTAATCTGCCAGGAAGTTTCATATCAGCGCACACTCCGCTGCAGAGTGAAAATCTCATTCTGGAATTTCAAAATGGTTCACATGGCTCTAAGCACTATGGGACTTAACATGTGAGGTCATCAGTCCCCTAGACTTAGAACTACTTAAACCTAACTAACCTAAGGACACCACACTTATCCATGGCCGAGGCAGGATTAGAACCTACGTGGTTCCGGACTAAAGCACCTAGAACCGCTCTACCACAGCGGTCGGCTGCTGTTTCGAATGAATATTTATTATCTTTAAGTTAACCAAGAGTTGGTCTTATTTTATTAATACATATTCTGATAGCAAAAACATAGAAAACTATGAATTTATTTTGTTGAATAGATACACTCAAGTTTCATTCACTTCAGGAAGTTGTGCGTTCCCAAAAGAGGTGTTGTCTGGTTCTCTGTAACTACAGCCTGTCTACGAGCACTCACAGTGTGGAGGATAGTGCTGTTGTGCCTTACCTTATTTCGTGCTCTGTTACAGTCTCCCATAAGCAAGTTTGAATTTTAGAGCGAAGGCAGCAAACTTAAAAAGAAAAGATTGTCATCTCCCAGAGCATCTGTTTGTCTCCCCATACTTAAAATGCTATTTCGATCCTCCTGTTCCATCCTTCTCTTTCCCCAATCTTCTTTTTTCTACTTATGCTTCCTTCGGAACAGTGCGATCTGGGAAACCAGTCCTCATCTTCAGTGTACGAAAGTACTGTGCCCTTCTAATATTAGTTCCCACGACACTCGTCTCTGTCATTTTATCATTTATGCCATTGACGTCGTCTTCCGAATTTCACCGAAGGAGACGTGAGGTTTCCTACCATCCAGCTCTAAAGAACAACATGTCGAATGAACTGCAAGAGAGTTGCAATTTGCACTCCTTGGGTGGAGGACTAGCAGCTGAACCAGATTTGGACTGGGGAGTTTGCACACTCTTCGCAAACGTATCTTTCGAGTTTTTCCATTTCTTTCTACATTCGTCCCATATTACCACGAGAATTTTTCGCATTAAAATAAAAAAAAAATATCGTTGAAGTAAACTATATCAACAAAGCGTGCTTCGAAAATGATAGTGTGAGTTAGGAGGAAATGTACATGACTTGAGGAGTGATAGCACTGGTGACTAATCAAAGAACCTTGTTATATTCCGCATAGTTTCCGAGATACCGTGAATAACTCCAAAAGTGGACCTCGAACAAAAACGTGCTGCAGTACAAGATTAAGGTACATTAAATTTTCAACAAACAAAGTACCTATAATTTTTTTTCTGTAGGGCTAATAGTTTGCACGATGAGTACGAGATAATATTGAAAATCTCGCGCGACGCCCATGCGTCGTAGCTTAGATAGATTTTTATAGGGCAATTTGAAGTAGTTTCCCTACTTGATGGACAACAAATGTCCTGCATCAAATTATTCGCCTCTAATTCCTCTACACTACTGTGGTGCATTGTAAACAACGACAATGCACTGAGTAGTACAGAAAATAAATAACATTGTACATTAGACTCATTCTATCTCAGAAACCACACGCAATAGCGCATATGTCCATTGGAGATTTTTTACTCAGGATCACACCCCTCAAAGCATGCATCTTTATTTCTGACTCATCCTGCACACTTCTATTCTTAATTGCTTAAAATTAAAATGTATAAATAAATAGAATAGGATCTTATATTGCAAGTAAGTACTAGACCTGTTTAATTACTAATTTTCTTTAAAATTGTTATTTATTCAAGTACACAATTGTAATTTTCACTATAATTAATTGAATCATGTCATACGAAGTCGATTTGTTCTCTTTTCTGTCAGGTTTTTGGCCACAGACCCACTTTCAGACATCTAGCATATGAGTTTAGACTACGAAGATGTACTGTTAGCTTGACAGTTTATGAAACGTGTTCACCTATTGTGCTAGAGTTTTTACCTGAAGAACAGTCAAGAATGTAGCAGGAAAATGTTTTCTGTCATGAAAATTCCCGAACTGCATCGGAATAATAGACGGACGTCATTGAGAGCTCAAATGCCCACCACATAGTGCACGTAGGTATTTCAAGTACCTGAAATACTTTTCAGTGTTTCTGATTACGATAAAAAGTTTTTTTTAATTAATGTGGGCGCTAGGGGAAAACAAAATGACGGGATAGTTTTTAAGACCAGCGAATTGTTTAGACAGCCGGAAAACAACGGATTTAATGTACCTCACAGGAAAATCTTGCCGAGCAGCAGTAATTCAGCACCACACGTTATCACTGGAGATGATGCGTTCAAATTGAAACCGTATCTTCTGCGTCCGCTTCCAGAAAAACGTATAATAATATATCATGAACACTTTAATACTAGTCTATGAAAAGCTAGAAAAACCAATGAAATTACTTTTGGGATTTTACGGACGAAATGGCTCTTTACAGGAACATGTTTAGAAGTATCGGACGTGTCTGAAGTAAACAAGCTTGTACAAACTGTTTGCGTATTGCACAATATTATCAGAGGCAGGGGTGGCATTAACGAAGCCAAACAACGTATCATTTCTCCATGAAAAGACCGTGAATGAATTGAGAAGTCGATAGAATCCCGTTCCAAATCAATATAGAAGGCGAAACGCAGAAGAAATGGAAATAAGGAATAATTGCGTGAGCTATTTTAATCGATAGCCATCGTGCTTTGTAAATTATTGGTGACATATTTTAATGTTACAATACCAATTTTACTAGTTATTGAACTATTTCTTGTCCAACACTCGTAGGCAATAATAAAAAAATATATTCATTAGTAAATGATCAGATTTGTATGAAACTGGTTAAGATAGTAACTCTTACACGACGAGTTTATAGCATTTCCTATTTCATCCCACAATTTCTTTGTCACAGAGGTATTTTTGAAATTATTTTGACTGTCATTCCACAAACATGGCCTGGTTTGAACTTCTGAGATCCACGTCTCACCCTCGAGTCAATCAGTTTTCACTTCTCTGCCATCTTTGCTGCACGACAGCTTCCAAACGACTGGAAAAGACTGAGCGGTAAACGAAATTTAATGTCTCAGGCGAGCGGTGAGCGGTGAAGCTCAAGCGACGCTATGTTTCGCGTCGCTGCACGCGATTGTCCCAGCCGGCCGCCAGACGTTTCCTTTGAACTCAATGTAAACATAAACGTGAGCGGCGCCGCTTTATTGCTTCTCGCCCGTTGCTCGCCGATTATCGCTCCTATCGTAGCCGAGGCCTTTACTCTCCGAAAACGCTCGCGTCACCTGTTGGCTGGTGAGGCCTGTTGGTCTTTGAGGCCTGGCGGTCAGGATGGAGGTATGGCTTTTGATAGTATACCGATAAAAGGTATTTTACTAAAAATTTCGATATGTGCTTGCCATACTTTCGGCGATGATATATCGAATTCATGATGGCAATATCCAGTGCCGATATTTTTATTTTATATTATACTTTCTTCACAATTTTCGGTAATTATTTGAAGTTTTTCTTCTGAAATTGCAGTAGAACATAGTTTAACGTTCACTATCTGCAGGGGTGCCGACTTATAGAAAAATAGTGGGGGGGAGGTGCATACTGGGGGTCTTGCCCCGTAAAATTTTCTGCATTTTAGATGAAAAATAGTGAGTTTAAAATTTTTTTAAGCATTTTATAGTCATATGATCAACGTTAGAACACCAAAAACTCGACTCTCGATAACTCGACACTCCGGGAAACACGACAAGCCTGACACATTTGTTGGCTCTGAAAAAGAAACAAAACAAACACGCACGGTATTTTCGTAAGAAGCTAATTTAAATTACAATAATAATAATAATCATGCTTATAGAGTATTACAGATCAGTGTCAGCTCCCCGGTAGCTGAGTGATTGAGCTCTCATTGGGGGCTTAACAACCAAGCTCTCTGGCCTCACCGTACGCCAACACTCTTTTCGCTTTCGGGCATATGCTGTTGAACTCTTCCTCCTCATTCGCTCCGGCTCTGAGATTCGAGAAGTTCTCGAATTGATTAATCGTTATGGGGCTGCCACTGGCAGTGCCATTAATGTCGCCAAATCTTCGACAATGCACATTGGACGAGGCATCCAGGATGATGAAGTGGCACCCCTGCCGCTTGTGCAGACTTTTCGGTACCTGGGCATTACCTTTACCCCCACGGTCTCACGCACAGCAGCAACGAATCTCCATCACCTGTTACACCTCATGCGCAACGACGTCCGCCAGAACCTTCTGCGCCGCCAGGACACAATTCAACGCGTTGAGTTTCTTATTCGTTATTTGACATCAAAACTGGTCCACCTCGCACAATTTCTCCCTCTGCCAACTGCCACTGGGCGCAACCTTCAGGCAGCATTTGGTTATTATCTCACGGCTGGTTCCATGTTTAAAGTCCGTTATGAGAAAGTTGCCCTGCTCCTGCGGGATGGTGGCCTCGGGCTCGTCGATGTTTGAATGTGAGCTGCAGCCTTCTATATGAGTACCATGAGAAAACAGAGGACCGGCCGGCTCACGTCTCTAACACGCAGCTTGTTTGAGGTCCTCCTGCCTGCTTCCACCTCACCACCGGTATCTGTCGGCTGTATCGTGCATTTGTCTCGTATTCCGACCTTTTTCGTCCACAACAGTTACATACATACCAGTCTTCCAGGTACGCGCTCACCCAGGACTACTGTAATGTGTAGTTGTTGTGTACATAGTTCCGCGTAGTCAGCGCGTACACAACTTTCCCAATAGAAAGCGCCCCGCTAAGCACAACAGCGCAGGCGCAGCGCTCGTCCGTCTCCGCACTACGAGATGGCGCTTTCTTAGAGACGGACCAAATTCTGCTTCCGCCCATCCGCGTAATAATGTGTAACGCAGCCAATGAGATTGCTGCTAACGTAGAAACTTATCTCCTCGCGGATCACACTCGCGCAGTGATACCTGAACGCGCGAGGTATTATAACGAGTGTACAGACCTCCGATTAGTCAGTCTGCATCAGTCTGAATTAGTCTGCATTAGTCTGCACTTGTTTGTACCAGTCTATAGTCAAGTTTCAGTCTGCGCCTAATAAGAGTATCATATTCCTGTACATCGCCATGAAGAGAAATGTATAGACACTTTGTCAAGTATAAGAGATATGTCAGAATAAGATTAACGTACCAAGACCAAAGGAATCTCAGATTCTCCATTGTAAATAGCATCCAGAACCCAGTTAAGCTATTTTTATGCTTGTTATTATTTTAATAAATGTGTGTGAAAATTAATCACGTTCTGTTTAAAGTTGGTTCCCACACCACAGTAGTAATGGCAAAATTCAAACGACTCTGCACAATTACAACACACCAGTAAACCCAGAAGAAGGCCATTGTTACCATAACCGAAACGTTCGTTTCTCCAGTTTATTTCTAACATTATGAGGCGGTACCATTATCTGAAAACGTTTTGACAACTGATTGTTGTCGTGGAAAAATACGGTTATATAGGGTCACGGTAGATAAAATAGACTTAGCTTCGTTTAGTTAAGCAGAGGTGAAGACGTGTGCGCAGGATAGCCTAGCATAATATCTGCATCAAATTAATTATAGTGCACCACTCATCACGTAGGGTGCTTGGAGATTCCGGCCTCAGCTGCGAGAAGGACTTCTTTTTTTTTCTTTTTTTTTTTTTTTCTTATGAATGGTCTGATGCACGGAGGCAGCGAGTACGGACGAAAGGAGCGTTTCAATAAATGTCATACGCCTGCAGGCCTGACCAAAGCAACCTGACTTCATTTCAAAGAGTTGTACATCTACATTTACAGCATAATCCGCAAGCCACCTAATGGGGGTGGCGGAGAGTACTTCTGGTATCAGTAACTGGCCTCTTCTATCTTGGTAGCCGAGCGGTTCTAGGCACTTCAGTCTGGAACCGCGCGACCGCTACGGTCGCAGGTTCGAATCCTGCCTCGGGCATGGATGTGTGTGTATTGGCTCTAGTTTCTCGAATTTTCTCCTCGTGATCATTACGAGAGATGACTATGGGAATAAGTAATATGTTATCCTACTCTTCCCGGAATGTTCTCTCTCAAAATTTAAATAGTAAACCTCTCCGTGACGCACAACGTCTCTCTTGTAACAACTGCCAATGGAGTCTCCGTAGATAAATATGTGTGTCTGTTCTTTCTGACAGGTCAGAAAGAACAGACATAATTTTGATCCAGCAGCCATTGTGAATTAAGACACAAAGGAATTACAGACGTTGGCTGCAAGCTGGCATTGACTGATCAGTTGAAAATTTGTGCCGAATTCGGGTCTCCTGCTTCCCCATTGACTGCAATCAACTCCCGCTTGCAGCGAGTGTCTGCAATTCCTTTGTGTCTTATTGGAAATTTGTGGTAAGAACTATGGGACATCTGTCCCTAGGCTTACACACTAAGGACAACCCGAGGGAGGGGGAGGGGGGGGGGGAGAAGCCGCGCGAGCCACGGCACGGCGCCTAGACCGGACGGCTACCCCGCGCGGCACTTTGTGCCTTAGTTCATAATGGCCACTGGATGAAGATAGTATCTGTTATTTCGGACTTTTCTCTTCAATAGAGAGGCACACCATACCCGAATAGAAGGGAGAACCGATAGAGGTACTCAAGGTACTCTCCGCCACACACCGTCAGGTGGCTTGCGGAGTGTGGATGTAGATGTAGATGTAGAACTCGTATAGGAATCGGCGAAATGCCGCGAGTAATGAGGGTCATGGGAAGTAGCACTACATTAGTGGTGAGTGGATAAGGTGAGAATTTGGATCTGACGGGAGGCGTGCTAGGGTGGTCCCTGTAGTTGGAATGACCACTGTGTCAAATGGTTCAAATGGCTCTGAGCATTATGGGACTCAACTGCTGTGGTCATCAGTCCCCTAGAACTTATAACTACTTAAACCTAACTAACCTAAGGACGTCACACACACCCATGCCCGAGGCAGGATTCGAACCTGCGACCGTAGCAGCAGCGCGGCTCCGGACTGGAGCGCCTAGAACCGCACGGCCACCGCGGCCGGCACCACTGTGTCCGGACGACTTAGTAATAAGAGTATTTGCCAAGCAAGCAGGAGACGCGGGTTCGAATCCCGGTCCGGCACAAATTTTCTTCTTCCCCGTTGACTGCAATCAATACCCGCTTGCAACCAGTATATGTAATTCCTATGCGTCCGAGTTTCAAAGCTTCGTCTAATGAAACAAATTTCCACTCGGAATTACGAGTCTTAATGTACTACTAACACAAAAAAATCTGAACTGCTTATATGCAATGGACTCCTCGGGATCGGTGACGTGAAGCACAAGACAGCATGGACAGTCGTGTGTACGGTATCAGTGTGAAATAATGAGTGGATCTTATCTTTTCTTTTCAGTACTGGGCAAATTTCTGGCCAGCCACCTAATTTAAAACTCTACCGGAAAGTTGCTGCCTGGTCTGTTAGCCGGCGCGTTTATAAGATATCTAGTGAGGCAGTGGTCGGCTGTAACGTTAGCGTTTCCGGCCACGCGGAGGCGGCCGCGACCCCTAAATGTAGCGTCGTTCACTTAGCGAGGTCATCATCGAACAGCCTTAATGTCCTATCCCAGTGATGGCTCCTACATCTTACACCTAGAGCCTTCGCTCCATACGGTACCTAATGGCTTGTGGTAGAATGTACCGTGTCTACCACTGTCGAACCCAACCCCACCCCCACCCCACCCAACCCTTCCCTGTTACCGCAGAGGATGGCTCGCGGGAAGAACGATTGGTGGTAAGGCTCTGTCTGCGCTCGAACCACTATATCTTAACTTTCATTGACTTTCCGCGGAATATACGGAGCAGGAAGCATTATGTTCGGAGATACTGCTAGGAACGTATGCTCTGTATGTTTTAATAGTGTGCACAGCGGCTGTATTGCCGCTGGAGGTGACTGAGCATCTCTGTGACGTTCCCGCGCCTACTGAAAGAACCTGAAACGAAACCCACTGCTCTCCTTTAGATCTTACCTATTTTCGCCATCATTCCTTTCTAGTGCAGATCCTAGGCTGACCAGCAATATACAAGTGTTAGTCGAGCGAGTGATCTGTAACTTACTTTGTGGCTGGACTACGCCTCCTGAGGATGCTGACAATGAATCCCTCTCTGTCATCTGCCATAATTGTAAATACTTTACATCGCTCCGTACGAATACTCCAAGATATTTTATGGATGACGCTTACTCCTAGGTATTTTATGGATGCAAATGCTTGAGGTGATGGTTCTTCAGTTGTCATAGGGAAATGACATTCCTCAAGTATATTCTAGAGGCTTATGCGCTCCTGCTATTACAGTTCGATTAATGTTACTAAAGTACTGTAACGAGCACAATCTTCGTAATGTGCTGTCACTGCTACAATCATGTTAAAGTTGCTGTTCATTGTAGTTACTGTTGTTAGTACTACGGCAAGTGCCGGCCGGAGTGGCCAAGCGGTTCTAGGCGCTTCAGTCTGGAACCGCGCGACCGCTACGGTCGCAGGTTCGAATCCTGCCTCGGGCATGGATCTGTGATGTTCTTAGGTTAGTTAGGTTTAAGTAGTTCTAAGTTCTATGGGACTGATGACCTCAGCAGTTAAGTCCCATAGTGCTCAGAGCCATTTGAACCATTTTGAACTACGGCAAGTGATGCTACTCACCATTCGTCGCTATTGGCTTTCTTTTCTCCTGATTGTGACACTACTGTACTACTCTATGATATGCAATTTTGTAATAGATCATACTTATATTCTACATCAATTAACAATTTCAGGATACTTTCTATTGCGTGCTTGCTTCCTATATACGTTTTTGTTACTCCAGTAAGCGTCTATGGCTCATAAGAAATTATTGTAATCATACAGAAACTAGGTGTATAGCTCTACTTCAACCCTGTGGCCGTTTTGACAAAGTCTTTACTAAATTTTTCTACCTCAAGTAACACAAATGTTAGAATTACTGATTTCAAGTTACTACAAGCTCATCAGCAGATGCTATCAATATGTTAACGAGTCACTACGTAGAGTATTCACATTATCTATTGGCGGCATGGTAATACAACAAAACGGTAATGATAGAGGAATATGCCCAAAAGAAGAAGACCAATTTTGTTTCTGATTTTTAAAAACATAAAAATAACAAACATTTATGTTTTAAGGGCGTGTAGTATTTACTTTCCAAGCCTATGCACCTTTTATATTTTACTCATACAAAACATCATTGAAAGGTATTACAAGAAAACTTATTTTCAAGAAACTGTCATTTGACGGGTTTGGTAAATAGATGCCAAAAACGGACCCCTTCTAAAATAAATAAAATGGCAATAAATCTAATAGGAAAAAGGTATTAAATTAGAGGAACCATAATCTAGTTCCAAATTAGGTATAATACTTTCCGTAAGCTTATAGAACTGTGGTTTCTTTGTCGAACCCAGGAGTTCTGCTATTAAATGTTCCTGCAGACTCACCGTTTTTGTTACGCTTGAGGCAAGACTAACTCACTCTTCAAGAGCAATTTCGTGTTTCAAAGGATGTTCAGAGTGATCTCTCTTTGCAAGTTCTACCACCATTTTGATAGTCCGAGTAACCCCTAAGAAAGAAGTTTCCATAACAATATTAAACAAGCTATTTACGGAAAATTGTAGTTCTACCTATTCAGTTTTGGGTGCTATCTCTGAAGTACTGTACTTCATGCTGAGCAGATCCATAAATACAGGTACTGAAACATTGAACTGTTTACTGGTTTTCTTCCATCTATTCTCGTTTTGTGAACTGTATTGATAGCTTTAGTCACTGAAGATGGGCCACCGGCCGCTGTGGTTGAGCGGTTCTAGGCGCTTCAGTCCGGAACCGTGTCTGCTACGGTCGCAGGTTCGAATCCTGCCTCGTGCATGAATGTGTTTGATGTCCTTAGGTTAGTTAGGTTTAAGTAGTTCTAAGTCTAGGCTACTGATGATCTCAGAAATTAAGACCCACAGTGCTTAGAGGCATTTGAACGATTGTTGAAGATGGGCCACACTTTCTTTCATCAACCTTCCCCTTTAGCCTCTTTGAATCTGCAGTAGAGTTCTAAGAGAATAATAATGTATACTAGACCACGCAACCTTCAAACATGAAAAAGTAAGGAATTCGCTTGAAACAATCGAAAAGGTTCCAGTTTAGGCAATTACAACCTACATTTTGTTAATAGAAAAATTTTTCCTACAAAGGACGAAGGGCAGCATCGGTGGTAGACTTTTAATCTGTTTATAGCAGGTTGATTTCATCTACTGTGTAACTATCTTCAATGCAGTTACGAGGGTGAGTCAAATGGAAACTAAATATTTTTTTAATGTTATTTATTGTGCAGATGTGGTACAAACCTGTATCTTTTTTCAATACAATCTCTTCCACGCTCAATGCAAGTCATCCAGCGCTTACAAAGTGCATAAATTCCTTAAGAAAAAAATTCTTTTTGTAGTCCGGCAACCACTCATGCTACGCTTGGCGTACCTCTTCATCAGAACGGAACTTCTTTCCTCCCATTGGGTCTTTGAGTGGTCCAAACATATGGAAATCACTTGGGGCAAGGTCTGGTGAGTATGGTGAATGGAAGACACTCAAAATGCAGGTCTGTGATTGTTGCAACTGTTGTATGGACAGTGAGGGTCCTAGCATTATCATGTTGCAAAAGGAGACCTGCTGACAGTAACCCATGTCGCTTTGATTTGATTGCAGGCCGCAGACGATTTTTTAAGAGATCTCTGCATGATGCGCTGGTGACAATGGTCCCTCTAGGCATGTAATGCTCCAACATGACGCCTTTTTCGTCACAAAAGAGAGTCAGCATAACCTACCCCGCTGATCGTTCTGTTTGAAACTTCTTTGGTTCTGGTGATGAGGAATGGCGCCATTCCTTGCTCGCTCTCTTCGTTTCCTGTTGGTGGAAGTGAACCTAGGTTTCGTCCCCAGTAACGGTTCTTATTCAAAGCGCCGAAGAAGTTCTTCAGAAGCATCAACACATCGTTCCCACATTTCAGGAGTCAGCTGCCGAGGCACCCATCTTGCAGACGCTTTGTGAAACTGGAGCACATGATGCACAATGTGGTGTGCTGACCCATGACTAATCTGTAGCCGGCCTGTGTGGCCGAGCGGTTCTAGGCTCTTCAGTCTCGAACCACGCGACCGCTACGGTCGCTGGTTCGAATCCTGCCTCGGGCATGGGTGTGTGTGATGTCTTTAGGTTACTAAGGTTTAAGTAGTTCTAAACTCTAGGGGACTGATGACCTCAGAAGTTAAGTCCCATAGTGCACAGAGCCATTTTTGAACTAATCTGTAAACATGCTGCAATGCCATTCAGGGTCACTCGGCGGTTTTCCTTCATTACGGCTTCAACTGCTGCAATGTTCTGTGGAGTCACAACTCGTTATGCCTGACGTGGACGAGGAACATCTTCCACTGAAGTCACACCATTAAGAGCATCCTACTCCATTCGTATATTTGCTGCTGTGACAGAAATGCATCACCGTACTGAACCTTCAATCGTCGATGATTTTCAATAGACTTCACACCTTCACTACGCAAAAACCGAATGACAGGACGCTGTTCTTCCCTGGTGCAAGTCGCAAGTGGGGCAGCCATTTTTATACTGATACTGTGACGGTATGTGTGCAATTTGCACTATGCTGCAACCTACAGGCCTTTCTGCACGCTGTTTGCAGCACGCTTACCAACTTAATGGATAACGGCGCGAAATTTCGATTTGTTATAATGATGATTAATCGTAAATATCCATCTGATACCATGTGCGATTTGATTTACGATGACTTCGATATAACTGTACTGAAGATAACTACAAAGTAGCTGAAATCTATTCGTGATAAAGAGAATAAAAGTGTACGACCGATGCTGCCCTCCCCCCTAACTACGATCTCAGTAATACGGTGTTGGAGCACGCAGTTTTTGAGAAAAACAGAGCTGAATACATTTTGAACCAGACATTTCAGAGAAACCTTTAAGTCATAGGCTCTAGCCTTAAGTCTTACTGTTGAGCAACACGTATTTGTTGAAAGGTTTACGGGCTAATGTCCGGGAGAAATAACGAACAAGGTAACACAATATGAAACGTTTTGCCGTTGTCAAAACATGTAATGTTGGAGTGATTGTAATGTTGAAGCATTAAGTTGTTCTGAAAGCGATGCTGATATTCAAGATGATAAAAGCGGGTTAAAAGCTGTGAGCTATCTGGGGAAGTTATCCTTGCATTACTGAGCAACCTGTTTCACCAGGTATCCAGTGTAGTTCACCAAATTGCCAACCAGGCTAACATTAATTATATTCTTTTAATAGTCATGTTACGACAACCGGATATATATATATATATATATATATATATATATATATATATATATATATAATTTAAATAAAAAGAAATAAATCAGTTTATATTTGTGATTGTCAAAATGTGAGTTTGTAATCTTATGGAACACATTAGGTATGGAGCCAAGATTGGGAGACTGAATACAACACTGCATTCATAACATAACACACGAATAACGTTGAAACATATGCAAGAGGAAATTGACCACAACCAGCAGATTCAATTTTCACCCAAAGATGTTAGAGTCATAGCAAAATCCTGTTGGTCATGAAATTACCACAGATTGGTATACTAAATTCATACTACCTCTCTGTGAAATCCTCCCGAAAAGAATAGCTGAGGGCTACTTTGATGATGACACCACATGCTTCACGTGGTCAACTTGGTTTGCACAAAGAGTGTAACTCCACAATAATTTTGATAATTAAAATAAATTACATCGAAACGCAATTTACAAAAGAAAAACCTTGAACTGGTTACTATCGTCTTACTATTAACTTGATGGGTCAAAAAATTGTATAAGCACGTGGTACTGGTCTCACAAAGTATTGAAGATAAAGAAAAGTTGCTATATTGAAAAATATTGTCAAGACGAGATGTTATAATCTGAAGCACATTCGCATTTTAGATTGATGATGTTAGTTAGAGTTACGGATCATCAAGACATAGTTCCACTTTAATCACAAAGTAGTGACAAAGCAACTACTGGAAGATATTCTGAACTTCACACTCGAATTACACTTTGTTGCAATTTAAGATAACATAAGATATTTTAGATCTAAACCCGAAATAAATGTGATTAAATTTTCAGTTAGGCTGAACTTAAGAAATCCATTGTCCTACAGACTTAGCAGAGACGCGCTTAGCCAGAGATCTTACCACTTCAGACGCTCGCTGTGGACAGACTGGAGTGGGCCCCTACCGAGAGTGCCTCACAGATACAAACGGAAGTGACTAGAGAGGCAGCTTGCTATACCAACATGACAAGGGACAGACAGGAGCATACCAAGAATAGAAACCTCTTTGCTTTTAGAAAGCGTAGCTACTTGTTCCGACGTTGGTCCTACTGTTCTCTAGCAGACAGGCCTGTCTGCTACCGTCAAGCATGCAACTAGAAACACATTTGTTCAGTCATCCTTTCACACAGAAGGGAAGAGGGATGACAGTATCTTATCGTGTACACTATATAAAAGAAAGAGCATGTAGGTTCCATATGAGACTGTGCGACATGAATTACATATAAACTGTGTTTTAAGGTGTAGTAGTGTGACAGATCGTTCTTGATTATGTGTAAAAGTAACAGGTTCCACTGCTCAGTCTCCTCCCAGATAGTCAGAAACACCACAGTGAATTTAGAAGTGGAATGTATGCCGTAAATGACAACAGTTTTAAGAAATTAGCATGAAAGGAATCCAACAGAGACCTTTCATGATAAGCAAAGAAAGCGACTATTGTAGCCCGCTACAAAATGGCTGAAGTCAGAAACTGATATATACAGTTGGTTCTACTAGAATGCTGGAGATTTTAGAGCCAAGAACTAGGTGTCCGCTTGAGGGCGGTGTACAGTCCAGTTTTGGGCACTTCCTTTGCCATTCGTGCGACCTTAGGTCGAAACGTTTGACAAAACAGAAACTTTAGACAGTGGTCATTGTGGAATCACCGTTGTCTGCGTCTCACCGTCGCTTCTAGTGTGGCCACTCACCGCGGCGAGCACAGCCAGGTTGCCGGCATCAGGGTCTCCGCCGTGTGCGGCGGCGGCGGAGGGCGCGAGGGCGGTGCGCGCCGCCTGGACGAGCAGCGCGGCGTGCAGAGCGCATGCGCAGCCCCAGAGCGCGGCCACGGGCCAGCGGGGGCCCAGGAGGCGCCGGCAGCGGGACGGGCCGCGGGGGCGGTAGCCGCCGAAGCCGCGGCTCACGTGGATGCTGGCCGCTGCCGGCAGAGTGCGAACAACAGCTGTCAGTCTGCGGGCGCTCCACCTCTACAGGCCACTTTGGACTCTGATGTCTACAATACATTACGGAATTTCCAATCTTCATCACACGTTTATTTACAAGGTTACGCATAAAATATCATCCGAAATTCTGATAAACGCATTCTCTGAAAATTATTTCGAGCAGTTAGTTCATGAGCCCACGCGAATAGTAAACGGTTGTCAAAACACAGTTGACCTCGTAACAAATAATCCTGAGTTAATAACCAGCTTCAAAACCGATGTAGGGATTAGTGAACACAAGGTTGTCGTAGCGAGATTGAATAATTTAATCCACAAATCCTCGAAAAATTAGCAAAAAATATACCAATTTAAAAAAAAACAGATAACATTTCAAAAAAATGGCTCTGAGCGCTATGGGACTTAACTTCCGAGGTCATCAGTCCCCTAGAACTTAGAACTACTTAAACCTAACTAACCTAAGGACACCACACCATGCCCAAGGCAGGATTCGAACCTGCGACCGTAACGGCCGCGCGGCTCCACATTGTAGTGCCTAGAACCGCTCGGCCACTACGGCTGGCATAAAATTTCACTTGACGCCTTCCTGAGAGACAATCTCCACTCACTACAAATAAATAAAATATGTATAGACCAGATGTGGTTTGAATACAAAGAAATAGTATCGGCAGCAATTGAGAGATTTATACCAAATAAACTAACAAACGACGGAACTGATCCTCCTTGGTACACAAAACGGGTTAAAATACTGTTGCAGAAACAACGAAACAAACATGCCTAATTTAAACAGACGAAAAATCCCCAAGATTGGCAATCCTTTACAGAAGCTCGAAACTTAGCGCGGAGTTCAATGCGAGACGCCTATAACAGTTTCCACAACGAAACTTCTTCTCGAAACCTGACAGAAAATCCAAAGAGATTCTGGTCGTTTGTGAAGTATGTTAGCGGCAAGAAACAATCAGTGCCTTCTCTGCGCAATAACAATGGAGATACTATCGACGACAGTGCTGCCAAAGCACAGCCTTCCGAAATGCCTTCACAAAACAAGACGAAGTAAATATTCGAGAATTCGAATCGAGAACAGCTACCAACATGAGTAACGTAGAAGTAAATATCCTCCGAGTAGTGAAGCAACTCAAATTACTTAATAAAAGCAAGTCTTCTGGTCCAGACTGTATACCATTTAGGTTCCTTTCGAAGTAAGCTGATGCATTACCTCCATACATAACAATCATATACAACCGTTCGCTCGACGAAAGAACCGTACCCAACGACTGGAAAGTTGCACAGGTCACTCCAGTATTCAAGAAAGGTAGTAGGAGTAATCCACGTAAACGAAAGGCCCATATCGTTAACATCGATATGCAGCAGGATTTTACAACATATATTGTGTTCGAACATTATCAATTACCTCGAACGAAACGGTCTATTGCCACACAGTCAACATGGGATTAGAAAACTTCGTTCTGTGAAACACAACTAGCTTTTTATTCACATGAAGCGCTGAGTGCTGTTGACAAGGGATTTCAGATCTATTCCGTATTCCTGGATTTCTGGAAGGCTTTTGACACTGTACCACACAAGCGGCTCGTAGTAAAATTGCATGCTTATGGAATATCTTCTCAGTTATGTGACTGGATTTGCGATTTACTGTCAGAGGGGTCACAGTTCGTAGTAATTGACGGAAAGTCATCCAGTAAAACAGAAATGATTTCAGGCGTTCCCCAAGGTAGTGTTATAGGCCCTTTGCTGTTCCTTATCTATATAAACGATTCGGGAGAAAATCTGAGCAGCCGTCTTAGGTTGTTTGCAGATGACGCTGTCGTTTATCAACTAATGAAGTCATCAGAAGATCAAAACAAACTGCAAAACGATTTAGAAAAATATCTGAATGGTGCGAAAAGTGACAGTTGACCCTAAATAACGAAAAGTGTGAGGTCATCCACATGAGTCCTAAAAGGAACTCGTTAAACGTCGGTTACACGATAAATCAGTCTAATCCAAAAGCCGTAAATTTAACTAAATACCTAGGTATTACAGTTACGAACAACTTAAATTGGAAAGAAATTTTGTGGGGAAGGCTAACCAAAGGCTGCGTTTTATTGGCAGGACACTAAGAAAATGTAACAGACTTACTAAGGAGACTGCCTACACTAAGCTTGTCGGTCCTCTTTTAGAATACTGCTGCGCGGTGTGGGATCCTTACCAGGTAGGACTGACGGAGTACATCTAAAAAGCTCAAAGAAAGGCAGCTCGTTTTGTATTATCGCGAAATATGGGAGAGAGTGTCACAGAAATGATACTGCATTTGGGCTGGAAATCATTAAAAGATAAGCGTTTTTCATTGCGACGGAATCTTCTCACGAAATTCCAATCACCAACTTTCTCCTCCGAATGCGAAAACATTTTTTTGACACCGACCTACATAGGGCGAAACGATCACCACGATAAAATAAGGGAAATCAGAGCTCGTACGGAAAGATATAGGTGTTCATTCTTTCTACGCGCTATACGAGATTGGAATAACACAGAATTGTGAAGGTGGTTTGATGAACCCTCTGCCAGGCACTTAAATGTGATTTGGAGAGTATCCATATAGGTGTAGATGTAGAAGGGCGTACTGAATGGTGATTATTCCAAATTTTTTACTTGTAAACTGTTAAATATTCTTGAATGAAACAAACGTTATTTACATTCTACAAATTTATTCTTAATGTCTTCCACAAATTTATTCTTAATGTCTTCATTCGTGTGATTCTCTTCGTCTCATTGGATACTTCTTTCATTTATCTTCTGTACTGCACTGAGGTGACTAGGTGACAATGGCATGGGAGAGCGATATGCACATATACAGATTACAGTAGGTATGAAAGCGCAGTGCTTGGCAGAGCTTTCATTGATATTAAGATAATTCATGTGAAAAGGCTTCCGGTGCGATTACAGCCTCGCGACGGGAATTAACAGACTTTGGTAATTGAAGCTAGACACATGGGACATTCCTTTCCGAAACCCGTTAGGGAATTCTATATTCCGCGATCCACAGTGTCAAGAGTGTGCCGAGAATGACGAATCACAGGCATTACCTATCAGCACTGACAACGCCGTGGCCGATTACCTTCACTTTACCACCGAGGGCAGAAGGAGTTGTCAGTGCTTCAAAATGGTTCAAATGGCTCTGAGCACTATGGGACCTAACTGCTGTGGTCTTCAGTCCTCTAGAACTTAGAACTACTAAAACCTAACTAACCTAAGGACATCACACACATCCATGCCCGAGGCAGGATTCGAACCTGCGACCGTAGTGGTCGCGCGGTTCCAGACTGTAGGGCCTAGAACCGCTCAGCCACTCCGACCGGCAGTTGTCAGTGCTAACAGACAACCAACACTGCGTGCAATAACCGCAGAAATTTGGCATGAGACGACCGACACGAGTTCCTTCGCCAACAGCATCACACTGTCTATAGCGCCTCACTTGGACTCGTCACAGTATCGGTTAGACCCAAGGCGGCTGGAAAACCGTGGTCTGGTCAGATGAGTGCCGATTTCATTTGGTAAGAGCTGATGGTAATGTACGAGTGTGGTGCAGACTCCAAGAAGCCATGGACCAAAGTTGTCAACAACGCACTGTGCAAGCTGTTGATGGCTCCATATGGGTATGGGATGTGTTTGCGTGGAATGGACTGATCCCTCTGGTCCAGCTAAACCGACCATTGACTGGAAACGTTATGTTCGGCCTTTCCAAAACAGAATCGAATTTTTATGGATGACAATACGCCATGTCACCAGGCCACGGTTGTTCACGATTGGTTTGAAGGAAGGTCTGGACAATTCGAGCAAATCATTTGGTCCGAAATTAATACCATGGAAGATTTATGAGACATAATCGACGCGTCAGTTTGCACTCCAAATCCCCCACCGGTAACACTTCCGCAATTATGGATGGATATAGAGGAAGCCTGGCTCAATATTTGTACAGGGGCTTCCAATGACATGTTGAGTAAATACCACGTCGAGTTTCTGCATTACGTCCGGCAAATTGATCCGATACGACATTAGTAGTTATCCCATGACTTTTGTCGTGTCAACGTATTTTCATCCCTCTACCGCTAAAACGCTCCGAGTTGTAGCGTGCAACGTGGCGGTGTGTAATACAATTGAGTCGGAGCGCGATTCGTGAGAAACAGTTTGTTGTAATAGAGTTTCGACTTCAAACAACTCGTCCAATCATGGAGCACCCTCCCCTTCGCAATGACAATGTCAGCCCACTTACGAGTATTCTGTCATGTACAACATTCCGACACCTTGAGTTTATTGTCATAGATCATCCTTCGCACAGTCCCAACTTGGCTCTATTTGATTTTAATTTGTTTCAAATACTTAAAGGACGCATTCGAGCTACGCTGCAAGTGGAGGCGAGGTTGTGACTCTGTCAATGAAGTCAAACATTCTACAGTGACGGTATCAACAAACTGGTCTCTCGGTGGGAGGTATGTATTCAATGCCACCATGACTATATTGAGAAATAAATATGTTGGCATGAGCAATAAAGATGTCAAATGTTAATAACATTTCTTTTATTTAAAGCTTTTAAGAGGCTTCGGACGCGTAATTACATCTACAGTACAGAATAGAGACTGAGAGTAAACGGAAGAAAAGCGAAAGTAATCAGAGATGGTGATCACGAAGTAGACGAAATTGAAGAACTCTACAACCTACGCAGCAAAATAACCCATGATAGACGGACTAAGGAGGACATAAGAAACAGACTAGCACTGTCAAATATCCATTCCTGGCCAAGAAAAGTCCACTAGTCAATAGGCCTCAATTCGAGAAAGAAATTTGTGGGAATGTACATTTGTAGCACAACACTGTATGGTAGAGAAACAAAGGTTTTGGGGAAAACGGAACAGTAGAGAATCGAGGCACTAAAGGTGAATGTTGAAAATTAAGTGGAATGATAAGCTAAGGAATCAGGAGATTGTCCACCAAATCGGCGAGGAAAGGAATGTACGGAAAACACGGTCGCAAAGAAGGAGAAGGACGATAGGACATTGGAATATATATATCAAATAACTAAGGACGTAGTTTGCAGTTGGTTGGCAGAAATGAAAAGTTTGCACAGAAGAGGAATTCGTAGCTCAAACGAATCTGAAGGCTGATGACTCAAACTAAGTGAAAATATTTGTTCATAATATACTTTCCTCTGCTGCCAAGCGCGTCTTTCCCTCATTCATTTCTTGCACTACACCTTTCGGAGAATGATTGTCATCTCCAAATGGTTCTTTCGTATATTATTGCATTGTCGCTGTTGTTGTTGTTGTTGTTGTTGTGGTGGTGGTGGTGGTCCCGAATCCAGAGACCAGTTTCATTCAACTCTCCATGCTCCGCTATCCTCTGCAAGCCTTCCATCTCCGAGTAACTACTGTAACCTACATCCTACTGTATCTGCTTACTGCATTCATCTCTTGGTCTTCCTCTACGATTTTGAACTCCACGCTTCCCTTCAATACTAAACTGGTGATCCCTTGATGTCTCAGAACGTGTCCTATCAACCGATACCTTCTTCTACTCAAGTTGCGCCACAGATTCCTCTTCTCCCCAATTCCATTCAGCGCCTCCTCATTAATTACGTGACCTGCCCATCTAATCTTCAGCATCCTTCTGTAGCACCAAATTTCGAAAGCTTCTATTCTCTTCTTGTCTAAACTACTTACCGTTCATGTTTCACTTCCATACAGGGCTACACTCCATACAAATACTTTCAGAAAATACTTCCTGACACTTAAATCTATACTTGATGTTAACAAATTTATCATATTCAGAAATGCTTTCCTTGTCATAGCCGGTCTACATTTTATATCCTCTCTACTTCTACCATTCTCAGTTAGTTTAATCCAAAAATAGCAAAACTCATCTACTACTTTAAGTGTCTCATTTCCTAATCTACGAGAGTTGTTCGGAAAGTAAGGAACGATCAGTCGCGAAATGGAAACCACAGTGAAAATGAAAAATGTTTTTTTGCATATTTTGCTACACCTTCTAGATACTTCTCTACATAGTCGCCGCTCAGACTTAGACATTTGACTGAGCACTATACCAAATTTCCAACACCATCGTCATGCTTTCGTGCTTTCCGAAACTCTCTACGCTGGTATATAGCGTGTAGCCCGCACCCAGGTATTGTCTTCGTATCCAGCGTTTCATGTGAAGAGAGATGATACTCAGGACGAGCAAATTAGGGCTGTGTTGTGGGTGATGGTACACTTCCCATCGAAAAGGCTGCAGGAGCGTCTTCACTGCCCCTGCAGAGTGTGGCTGAGAATTGCCATGAAGAAGGAAGTGCTTGGCAGTATTCTCAGCGGGCCCTCTTACTTGGCGGGAGGCATCGTTGTTCTAGGCACCTTTACTCGCTCACAGTGCGCTCACAACAGAAAAGAGCGTCTTGATGCGATCGACGGGCGTACTAGAGACACTGCAGAAAGCGTCTGTAGAAAGCCTCGTCGGATTTTCACAGTGGTTTCCATTTCACGACCAATCGTTCCTCACATTCCGAATAGCCTCGTAATTCCCTCGGCATCACCTGATTTAATGCGACTACATTCCGTTATCCTCGTTTTGCTTTTGTTGATGTTCATATTATATCCTCCATTCAAGACACTGTCCACTCCGTCCAGCTGCTCTTCCAGGTCCTTTGCTGTATCTGACGGAATTACATTGTCTTCAGCGAACCTCAAACTTTTTATTTCTTCTCTATGGATCTTAACTCCTATTCCCAATTTTCCTTTGTTTAGTTTAACATTTTCTCAATATACAGATTGAATAACATCGGAGGTAGGCTACAACCCTGTCTCACTCCCTTTCCTACTACTGCTGCCCTTTCATGTCCCTCGACTCTTGCAACTGCGATCTGGTTCCTGTAGAGATTGTAAATCGCCATCCGCTCGCTGGATTTTACACTTGCCACCTTCAGAATTTAAAAGAGAGTTTTCCAGTCAACATTGTCAAAAGCTTTCTGTAAGTCTAAAAATGCTAGAATCTTAGGTTAACCTTTCCTTAATCTAAGATCAGTCATAGGATCACTGTTGCCTCACGCTTTTCATCATTTCTACGGAACCGAAACTGATCTTCCCGCAGGTCGGTTTCCACAAGTTTTTCCATATGTCTGTAAAGAATTCGTGTTAGTATTTTCCAGCTGTGATTTATTAAACTTATAGTTCACTAATTTTCACACGTGTCAACGCCTGTTTCCTTTGGAGTTCGAATTAATATATCCCTGAAGTCTGAGGGTATTTCGTCTGTTCCATATATCTTTCTCACCAGATAGTATAGTTTTGTCATGGCTGGTTCTTCCAAAGCTATCAGCAGTTCTAATGGAATTTTGTATAATCCCGGCGCCTTGTTTCGACTTGGATCTTTCAGAGCTCTGTCAAACTTTTGACGCAGTATCCTATCCCCCATTTCAGCTTTGTCTATGTCCTCATCCATTTCCTTATGTTGCGCACTAGTACATCGCCCTTGAATAGACTCCCTGTTTACTCCTTCCACCTTTCTCTTCTTTGCTTAGGACTGGTTTACCATCTGAGCTCTTGATATTCATACAGGTACTACTCTCTTCTTCAAAGATCTGTTTAATTTTCCTGTAGGCAGTATCTACCTTACTCTAATGATATAACATTCTTACATTTTTCCTCTAGCCATCCCTGCTTAGCCATTTTGCACTTCCTGTCAATCTCATTTACTAAATTTTTATATTTTCTTTCTTCAACAGTCAAATTTAATATCTCTTGTGTTACCCAAGGATTTCTATTCGCCCTCATCTTTTTGTCTGCTTCATCCTCTGCTGCCTTCACTATTTCATCTCTCAGAGCTACCCACACCTCTTTTACTACATGTCTTTCCCCTGTTCTTGTTGATCGTTCCCTAATTCTCTCTCTGAAACTCTGGTTCTTTCAGTTTATCCAGGTCCTATCTCGTTTAATTTCTATCTCTTTGCAGTTTCTTCAGTCTTATTTTACAGTTCATAACCAATAAAATGTGTTCAGTGTCCACATCTTCCCCTGGAAACGTCTTACAATTTAAAACCTGGTACCAAAATTTCTGTCTTACCATTGTATAATAAATCTGAATGCTTCTAGTGTCTCCAGGCCTCTTCGACGTGTAGAACCTTCTTTCATGATTCTTAAACCAAGTGTTACCTGTGATTAAGTTATGCTCTGTGCAAAATTCGACCAGGCGGCTTCCTCGTTTATTCCTTACCCCCATTTCATATTCATCTACTACTTTTCCTTCTCATCCTTTTCCTACCATTGAATTTCAGGCCCCCTTGACTGTTAAATTTTTGTCTCCCTTAACTATCTGAATAATTTCTTTTATCGTATCATACATTTCTTCAATCTCTTCGGCATCTGCGGAGCTAGTTGGCATGTAAACTTGTACCACTGTAGTAGCGTGGGCTTCGTGTCTATCTTGGCTACAATAATGCATCGTCTATGGTGTTCGTAGTAGCTTATCCGGGCTCCTAATTTGTATTCGTTATTAAACCTACACCTGCATTTGCCTTATTTGAGTTTGTATTTATAACCCTGTATTCACTTGACCAGAAGTCTTGTTCCTCCTGCCACTGAAATTCACTAATTCCCACTGTATCTAACTTTAACCCACCCACTTCCGTTTTTAATTTTCTAACCTATCCGTCCGATTAAGTGATCTAACATCCCACGCTCCGATCCGTAGAACGCCAGTTTTCTTTCTCCTGATAACAACGTCCTCCTGATTGGTCCTCGCCCCGAGATCCGAATGGGGGACTATTTTACGCTAGGAATATTTTACCTAAGAGGTTTCCCGTTGCTTTCAGCCGTTCGCGTTACGTTACCAACACAACAAGGCTGTTTTGATTAATCTTACAAGCCCCGATCAATCAATCATCCAGACTGCTGCGCCTGCAACTACTGAAAAGGCTGCGGCCCCTCTCAGAAACCACAAAATTGCATAACTTCTGAACTGCTTGTGTTAGGACGTTCAAACTGCATGGTCGGCTGCGGGGCATGTTGGTAATTTGTATGGACTTTGTGCTGTTTGGTTTAGCGACGAAACCTACTTTAATTTGGATGGGTTCGTCAATAAGCAAAATTGGCGCATTTGGGGGACTGAGAATCCGTGTTTCGCGATCGAGAAGTCTCTTCACTCTTTACGGGTGACTGTGTGGTGTGCAATGTCGAGTCACTGAAATATCGGCGTGATATTCCTTCATGGCGTGGTGACAACAGAACAGTACGTGAAGGTTAGGGAAGATGATTTCTTCTTCATTATCCAAAGCGGTCCTGATTTCGACAAGATGTGGTTCATGCAAGTCGGAACTCGACCGTATAGCAGGAGTGTGTTTGGTATCCTCAAGGTGCACTTTGAGGATCGCATTCTGGCTCTGGGGTACCTAGAGGCTACTGGCATTGCCCATGATTGGCCGCTATATTATCCGGATCTGAACACATGCGACTCGTTTTTGTGTGAGGCTTTGTTAATGACAATGTGTATAGAAATAAACCCAGACAAATACTGAGCTGAAAATAGTCATTCAGGAGGTTATCGACAGCATCGATGTTCCGACACTTAATAGATGATGCAGGACTTCGCTATTCGTCTGCCCCATATCATCGCCAATAATGGAAGCACATCGAACACGTCATAACCTACATCCGAATACTTGTAGTGATGTTTACATGTTGAGTAAAGTTTGTGCATGGCCTAGTTTGCACCTAATTTAGGTTTCTTTTATATATATAGTTCTATACTTGTCACCCTGTATGATGTTTTCGATGTGTGAGGTCCTGCATTGTTGCAGCCGGTTTTTTTGTGCTTCGAAGAGAGGCACTACGGATTAAGAGTAGACAGTCAGTAACATTATCCATTTTCTGATCTTCTTCGTTCTCCAGATTTCATGTCCTGACATAATCTCTTGAACCTATCATTCATGCTTTCTTCTCGTCTTCTGAGACAGGTCCCTTTTGTCTTTCCACTTCTCCTCACACCTTGAAACACAGATATTTCTCATCATTTATCTACATTCTTTCCTGTCCTTGAATTTTAATTCTGGGATTCTGAGTTCTTTAAGAATTTTATTACATTATTGGAAACATCCCAATCTCTCTGTCTTTGGCCTTATTAAATTCCAGATTTTCTTTGTTAAGCGATCACCGTTCATACTGAAGATACGCTCACAAAAGTAAACATTTTCTTTCCCATCGATGAGTTACTGATCCTTTTTTATCTGTACGGCTCCTCATCACGTGCCCACTAATACGTTGTTACCAAAACTTTTCATTAGTAACCTGCATTCTCTTTCAACTAATACGTCGATTGTAGAAAACGTATGTTCATACTTAAATACTCTGAACAGTATAACCCTTTTGGCTTGACAACTGTATTTTAGTGTGTTAAGTTTCTCGTCATCTGATAAGCGTGTCCCAGTTTGCAGCTCACAAGACTGATCGCTTCCTCTTCTAAGCCATTCTGTTCGATTACCCTATCTATGTTTTTCACAAGATTAATCTCCTTTGGTTTTAAATCATCCATTCTGCTCCACCTATGTTGTTCCTCATGAATATTGTATTCTTTCAAAGGATATCAGTAAATGTAAGTTCGCAGCTCAAACGATCAGTCTTCATTATTGCCGACTTAAAATTGCTGGGAAAGTGGCCTAGGTCGTTTGCACAGCCGAAGCAATCAAATGACAACCCCCCCCCCCCCCGCCCCCACACGTTTCAGATACGGCCCTAGTCCGAACCGTTCTTCATTCTCGTCTTGTATGGTTCAAATGGCTCTGAGCACTATGGGACTTAACAGCTGTGGTCATCAGTCCCCTAGAACTTAGAACTACTTAAACCTAACTAACCTAAGGACATCACACACATCCATGCCCGAGGCAGGATTCGAACCTGCGACCGTAGCAGTCACGCGGTTCCGGACTGCGTGCCTAGAACCGCGAGACCACCGCGGCCGGCGTCTTGCATGTTTGAGTGTAACCTGACTACAAGAAAACAATGAGTTCCTTTTATATATACCTATATACTCGCCTTCAGCTTTATACAAAGGTCCACCTATGAACACAAAAATATTCGTGTTTATCCACCACCGTAACGGCAACTGAATAATGCCGCAACCCACACGACACGCACAAATGCCAAAATCACCTACAGGAATGAACGGATTTTTGACTGGTCTACAGCATGTCCTGATATGTCGTTGGAACGCGATGAGCAAACTTTTACTTTCACATCAACTTCCGGCCAGAAATCTTTCATGCCTTTCAGGCACGGCATAAACTCCGGAAGATAGCTCCAAAATGGTTCAAATGGCTCTAAGCACTATAGGACTTAACATCTGAGGTCATCAGTCCCCTAGACTTGGAACTACTTAAACCTAACCAACCTAAGGACATCACCCACATCCAAGCCCGAGGCAGGAATCGAACCTGCGACCGCAGCAGCAGCAGCAGCGTGGTTCCGGACCGAAGCGCCTAGAATCGCTCGGCCACAGAGGCCGGCGGGAAGATAGCTTTTAGAAGACGTTTGCCACCGTGTCACAACGCATGAAAGTTTGTATTCTCGTCCATGTCGGAAAAACCTTATACTGATGTCGTTGATGGATACCAGTTCTGAAAGGAATGAAGTTTTACCCACTGACCACCCTTTACATAAAGAACACCTCGACACAGTCTGACAAATGCCGAAATAGCATTTCCATACTGATATTTCGGACACGAAAATGTACGATGACTTCTTGAACATCTAGTAAGGCAACGCAACGAACTTATGATCGTGTTTGGGCTCAGGTTGATTCCCTATGTGCGAGTACGCACTCACCGTCTTGAAAACAGTAGCTGGCGCAGAACTGGAAGCACCTTGGCTCACCTGCAGCGGCCACGGTGGCTGCGCCGGCGGGAATTCCCAGTGCGAGGTTGAGAGCGCCCTGCTCCTCGATGAACGTCACCGTGCCCATCACCATCGCGGAGATGCCGCACACGATCTGCAGCAACGCGCGAGAACAGGTCAGCGTGCGTGAAAACGTGCCATCAAGGTCGTGTCTACTTACCGGCAACTTGTGGACGGTCCCGGTCAGCTCATAATATATACAGACAGAAAACGTTATACGTTCTTGCATGTATGACCTGCTATACAAAATATATTTATTGAACACGAATGCACATATCAAAAATAGTATAGTATACAGTACTGTTTGTAAAAGGCATTTATAGAAATAAATTATATTTACACCATGTGTAGCGTATATTGTTCTAAACTACCTATAATATCACAGACCAATTAATATTATACACCCGCGATCGGCATTTGATGAAACTGCCGAAATCCTCCATACATCGGCACTCCAAGATACTGACGTAATAAACGCGTGTATGAAAAACTTAATGACGTGATCTACTATGAAAGGCTGCAAGACGAAAAAGAGGTGATTACGTAATAATAACAAGAGAATCAAACCTTACCGACAATGGTGAATATTTTTATAAGTAGGGAACAGATGTAGAGATGCAGTTGTTACAATGAAAGATAATAAAATAGTGTCCAATACTATGATGCCACCGTCCTATAAGAAATGAAGCATGTGTTATGTACATTTTAATCCACATTCAAAAAAGTTTTAAATTGATACCTTGGAATCGACCTGTCTAAGATTACTGAAATAATTTACAATACTACAACACAGACAAAGAGAGTTAACTGAAGTATCAGTTTTGGCAATCGTTATAAAATGATTATGACCGTATACTGTTTTGACAGTATATTACTACCACTGGTACAGTGAGTGTCCTGAGAAGAATACCGAATTCTTTGAAATGCCTGGCGCTGAAGTAAAAGTCGATAAATAATGATTTACCGTTCGAGGAATAAATAAATGTGTACACTTTTTCAAGTGGTCTCCTCAATCCCAAAAATTAATCACATTCTTCCTTGTGGTAACTACCTTACCTCAGAGCTACATTGAATATCAGGAATAAAAATGGAAATTACCACCCACTAAGAATTATGTCTTGTTATTCGCATTTAAATATGAAGTAACATTTAAATTCCGTTAGACATTTTAGTTAATGTTAAAGAAAGTTCTAAGTTGACTTAATCTTTCAAACATGGTCTCCAACACAGTCCTCTAAACGTTGCGCAAACATGAATCATCAACAATTAGTTGCAGACCCTTCACAAGATAGATAACACTCTTCTTACCACGGCGAATAAAATAGTTCCCTGAGTCACTTGATTGGCATATTGTAGGAGGCTGTACTCCCGATAAAGGCTCGGAGGAACCATGACAGCAACGCCACCATGTTGAATAATGATTTTTGTGTACCCACAGAACGTCGTGTTACGACTCAAACTTTGCGCAATAGGCTGCAAGATAAGCAACTTCACTTCGAACGTCCGTGGCGGGGCCCGTCTTTGCAACCACGACACCATGCAGCGCGGTACAAATGAGCTCAACAACATGCAGAATGGACCTCTCAGGATTAGCATCACGCTCTCTTCGCCGATGAGTGTAGCATATGTCTTCAACCAGACAATCGTCGGAGACGTTTTTGGATTTAACCCGGTCAGGCTGAACGCCTTAGCCACACTGTCCAGCGAGTGCAGCAAGGTGGAGGTTCCCTACTGTTTTGGTTTGGTGTTATGTGGAGCCAACGTACGCCGCTGGTGGTCGTGGAAGGCGCCGTAACGGCTGTACGATACGTGAATGCCATCCTCCGACCGATAGCGAAACCATATCGGCAGCATATTGGCGATGCATTGGTCTTCATGGACGTCAATTGGCGCCCCCATCGTGCACATCTTGTGAATGACTTCCTTCAGGATAACGACATCGCTCGACTAGAGTGGCCAGCATGTTCTCCAGACATGAACCCTATCGAACATTTCTGGAATGGATTGAAAAGGGGTGTTTACGGACGACGTGACCCACCAACCTATCCGAGGGATCTACGCTGAATCGCCGTTGAGGAGTGCGACAATCTGGACCAACTGTGCCTTGATAAACGTGTGGATAGTATACCACGTCGAATACAGGTATGCACCAATACAAGAGGACGTGCAACTGGGTACTAGAGGTACCGGTGTGTACAGCAATCTGGACCACGACCTGTGAAGGTCCCGCTGTATGGTGGTATAACACGCTATGTGTGGCTTTCATGAGCAATGAGAAAGGCGGGAATGATGTTTATTTTGATTTCTGTTCCAATTTTCTGCAGAGATTCCGGAACTCTCGGAACTTAGGTGATACAAAACATTTTTTGATGTGCGTAGTTACTTCCATGAAATATCTGGGAGTACGCTTCCGAAGCGACTGAAATGGAACGACTACATAAAGTTAGTCGTGAGTGAAGCAGATGCCAAACAGAGGTACGTTGGAAGAAACCTCAAAAATGTAGTCCATAAACTAAGGTAGTAGCTTACAAAACACTCGTCCAGTATTAAAATGTTGCTCTTCATATAGGATCTCTGCTAGATTGACAGTGGAACAAGAGACGATTCGAAGAAGAGCGACGCATTTCATTACAGATTCATTTAGTAAGGATGAAAGCGTCACGGTGATCCACCAGCTCCAATGGCAGCCGCTGCAAGAGAGGCAATGTCCATCACGGTGTGGTGTATACTGACGTGACAAAAGTCTTAGAATACCGCTTAATATCGTGTGGTCCCTGCTTTCGCCCGATGCAGTGCAGAAACTCAGCAAGTCAATGTGACGTGGATTCAACAAGTAGATGGAAGTCTCATTCTGAAATACTAAGCCATGCTGCCCCTAAAGCCATCCATTATTGCGAAAGTGTTGCGGGTTCAGGGTACTGAACACGAACGGACCTGTCGATTATGTCCCACAAATGCCCGACAGGGTTCATATCAGGCGATCTGTGTGTCCAAACCATTCTCTCACTGTGCAGACTGTTCTTCAAACAGCTGAAAACAACTGTGGCCTGGTGACATGGCGCGATGTTATTCATAAAAATGCCATCGTCTTTTTGGAACGTGAAGTCCATGAATGGCACCAGATGTGTCCAAGCAGACCAACATAACCCGAGGACCCAAACAATTCCATGTAAACACAATCCACACCGTTATGGAGCCACCACCAGCTTCCACTTGAGTCCACGGCTTCGCAGGGTTTCTGCCACACTCTAACCCTGCCACCAGCTTTTACCAACTGAAATCGAGACTCATCTCACTAGGGCACGGTGTTCGAGTCGTCTAGGGTCCAACCGATACGGTGAAGACCCCATCCAACCGATACGGTGAAGATCCCAGGAGAGGCGCTGCGGGTGATGTCATGCTGAAAGCAAAGGCACTCGGGTCGGTCGTCTACTGCCATAGCCCAATAACGCCAAATTCAACGGCACTCTCCTAAAGGATACGTTCGTCACATGTCCCACACTGGTTTCGGCGTTTATTTCACGCACTAATGGTTGCCTGTTAGCACTGACGACTCTACGCAAACGCGGCTGCTTTCGGTCGTTAGGTGTCCGTCGTGAGAGATAATGCTTGAAATGTGATATTCTCGGCGCACTATTGATAGTGTGGATTTCGAAATACTTAATTTCCTAACGACTTCCGAAATGTAGTTCTCCTTGTTCCTACCTACAACTACAACTCCGCGTTCAAAGTCTGCTAATTGCCGTCGTGCGGTCATAATCATGTCGGAAACCTTTTCACATGAATCACTCGAGTACAGCCGCACCCATGAACTGCCCATTTATATACCACTGGCCATTAAACTTGCTACACTACGAAGATGACGTACTACAGACGCGAAATTTAACCGACAGGAAGAAGATGCTCTGATATGCAAATGATTAGCTTTTCGGAGCATTCACACCAGGTTGGCGCCGGTGGCGACACCTACAACGTGCTGACATGAGGAAAGTTTCCAACCGATTTCTCATACACAAACAGCAGTTGACCGGCGTTGCCTGCTGAAAGGTTGTTGTGACAGCTCGTGTAAGGAGGAGAAATGCGTACCATCACGTTTCCGACTTTGATAAAGGTCGGATTGTAGCCTACCGCGATTGCGGCTTATCGTATCGCGACATTGCTGCTCACGTTGGTCGAGATCCAATGACTGTTAACAGAATATGGAATCGGTGGGTTCAGGAGGGTAATACGGAACGCCGTGCTGGATCCCAATGGCCTCATATCACTAGCGTTCGAGATGACAGGCATCTTATCCGCA
The DNA here is from genome assembly GCF_021461395.2 of Schistocerca americana. Classification (NCBI taxonomy): domain Eukaryota; kingdom Metazoa; phylum Arthropoda; class Insecta; order Orthoptera; family Acrididae; genus Schistocerca; species Schistocerca americana. Next base: position 715,553,199 of record NC_060121.1, on the reverse strand, counting down.
TGGCTGTAACGGATCGTGCAGCCACGTCTCGATCCCTGAGTCGACGTTTGCAAGACAACAACCATCTGTACGAAAAGTTCGACGACGTTTGCAGCAGCATGGACTATCAGCTCGGACACCGTGGCTGCAGTTATCCTTGACACTGCATCACAGACAGGAGCGCCTGCGATGGTGTACTCAACGACGAACCTGGGTGCACGAATGGAAAAACGTCATTTTTTCGAATGAATCCAGGTTCTGTGTACAGCATCACAATGGTCGCATCCGTGGTTGGTTACATTGTGGTGAACGAACATTGGAAGCGTGTATTCGTCATCGCCATACTAGCGTTTCATCCGGCGTGATGGTATGTGGTGCCGTTGGTTACACGTCTCGGTCACCTCTTTTTCACATTGACGGCACTTTGAACAGTGGGCGCTACATTTCAGATGTGTTACGACCTGTGGCGGTTCCCTTCATTCGATTCCTGGCAAACCCTATAATTCAGCAGGATAATGCACGACCGCATGTTGCAGGTTCTGTACGGGCCTTTCTGGATACATCATAATGTTCGACTGCTGCCAGCACATTCTCCAGATCTCTCACCAATTGACAACGTCTGGTCAATGGTGGCCGAGCAACTGGCTCGTCACAATACGCGTCACTACTATTGATGAACTGTGGTACCGTGTTGAAGCTGCATGGGCAGCTGTACCTGTACACGCCATCCAAGCTCTGTTTGACGCAATGCCCAGGCGTATCAAGGCCGTTATTACGGCCAGAGGTGGTTGTTCTGCGTACTGGTTTCTCAGGTTCTATGCACCCTAACTGCGTGAAGATGTAATCCCATGTCAGTTCTAGTGTAATATATTTGTCCAATGAATACCCGTTTATTATCTGCATTTCTTCTTGGTGTAGCTGTTTTAATGGCCTGTATGTTGCGAACGCGATACTACTGCTATCTGTATACGTGCGTATGGCTATGTCACGGCTTCTGTCCCCTCAGCGGATTGTTAAATTTTCCGAGAGCTGTGTTCCTAGAAGAGATAATGGATATATTGGTTCCTCATTGATATCTCGCGTAATACTATGAAGATAGGATTAGACAGCGAGCGAATAGTTTTTGAGAGTAGTCGGACGCAGCCTGTCGTGGGGAGAAGCCTGCCCTGGCCGTGCTAGTGGCGCCAGAGGACATTTTTGTATTAATCGGGGATTTTTGGTAATTTGCCTTTTTGCTGCACGTAGTTGTTGCTTCATTGTGCACTGGGGGATTTTGCCAGATTTATGTATCCGTACGTTGAAAGTCATATGCGTATCATTGTTATGACCGGATATGTGATTATTGGTTAAAGATGTTGTAGGATAATGAAAGTTTCTGCTGTTCAGACCGTCCAAGGAAAAGAAAGGTCTGAGTATAGTTGATCAGTGTGTGAACCGTCAACTTTCAGAATATAGTAAATAAAAAGTTTTCATTGATTCCTTTCACTTTTTACTCTGCTTAGGCTTTGTTGACTATACCCTTCCTGACCATTCCGTTTTCTTAAAAAAGAAAAAGGCGTTGTGACCATGCATTGCACTGTGCATGGTTCGCAGTATTTCTTTTGAATTAATTGAGCTTGTTTCTGGATGTATAATTGTTATGCAATGGCAGCGGCAGGACGAGGTAAATTGTCTGTTGTGCGCGCAGGGGCATTACAGTATAATTATTAGGACATATTTGTGAATAATTTAAAAATCGGAGTCAGATACAAGGGAATTGATTTTTCGTGATTTATACGAAGAGTAATTAATTTCTGTTTTTTGTTCTCTGTCAGGGTACTGACATATCCGATAGTAGGAAGTTCCATAAAATGTTCGAATACGTACATGTGGGAATAATGGTTAACATTTAAGATTTTATGATAACGATAATAAAGTTTCACTAGAAAGCCCAACAATTTTTGAAGAAAAAGTATAAATAAGAATATTATTGTCAGAGGTAGATTTTTACTCATTTCCGTACATTCGTTGTTATAATAATAATTTTTGACATTAAACTTCCACCAGGCTACATTTAAGATTTTATGATAATGATAATTAAGTTTCACTAGAAAGCCCAACAATTTTTGAAGAAAAAGTATAGATAAGAATAATATTATCGGAGGTAAATTTTTACTCATTTCCGTACATTCGTTGTTATAATAATAATTTTTGACATTAAACTTCCACCAGGCTAATAATAATAATAATAATAATAATAATAATAACTGTTGATAATAAATCTTCTAGAGTAACATCCATTATGTGTTATACACCATTCAGATTGATTAAATGGTATGTTTTGCTACAAGTTGTCACCCTTGTATACATAACTGTCTCGTCGCGCCAAAGTTATAAGGTGAAGGAGATACTAACCACAAGGGCAAGCTGAAAAATAAAATGAAAGTTAGCACTGAAAGAGAAGGGACAGAATTTCGAGACAAAACAGAAACAGTGGGGAAAACAACGCTGTTCTTTTCTGACGTGGAAGAAAGATCAAGAACATCACACTTTTCTTCGAGCAAGTGAGCAGTAAACTAACAGTCGGGACATGGTCCACATCATAGATACTTACATTCACTTGTGTATGTGGACGATATGCATCCTGGACTATATCATCTGGGAGTGTGCGATCAGTCAAGATGTTACAGACTACGACCGGGCTGGAACACCTTTGGAAATAGATTTGTCTATCACGTAATGAGGGAGGAGGATCTGTGGCACATGGTGGACTTGCTACAGCGGAAATATCAGCTTACGAGTCGCGCGGGGTAGCCGCGCAGTCTGAGGCGCCTTGCCACGGTCAGCGCGGCTCACCCCGTCGGAGGTTCGCGTCCTCCCTCGGGCATGGGTGTGTGTGTTGTCCTTAGCGTAAGTTAAAGTAAGATTAAGCAGTGTGTAAGGCTAGGGACCGATGACCTCAGCAGTCTGGTCCCATAGGAACTTACCACAAATTTTTCAGCTTACGAGTCCGAAGCCTACGAGGGCGACAGACAACCAAGAAAAGGGGATACACATGATAACGAGATGCACCATGGCAGACCATCCATCTGCACCGACCTTCAGGAATGAGCGAGGAGATTAGCCTCACGGAGTATCAGGAAGTATGTCTGAGAAGCTGACAGGCAATTCCCAATCTTTACACGCTGAGTGGCATTGCAACACAGTCCCTGTAAATCATCAGCTGTGCGTCAGTATTCCAGAGGTTGACAATACTGACAATATGAGTAAATCTAGTTTGCCTTCTAATACCAAGTACTGTAGTGTACTGCTTTGTAGCATAGTGTTGTATAGTGAGCGTATTTCAGAGTTAAAAATTATAAAATCTGCGATGTATTGCTGGAGGGTCATCTGTAGCATGTACTCTCTGGACTGCGGACGAGGAAAAACAGAAGTCGAAAGGAAGGTATTTCTTTTACTTTTAGTTTCCCTCTTCGTCTTCTTTTCTGCTTTCTACTAATACAAATGAAATTTTATGTTGGTGTATTATGTGCGGTATTCATATATAGCAGTTCATATGCCACGTTTGTTATATTTCTGTTCTTAGGTAACAGATGAAAACAATTTTAGAAGAAATAACAGCGCTCTAAGGAACACCTTTAAAATATTAATTAAAAACGTTATTGCCCACACGAAATAATTTATTTTAATTTTAAAAGGTGACCGGTTTCGACCTGTGTGGTATCATCTTCAGACCAATTACTCCATCTTAGTCCATGCTGACTGTTGGAGATGTAGTCACGGAGCAGGTGCTGTTCTGGAAGGCGTAAGCAGTAGTTCTTCATGCCTTCTCAGAGGATCCCTGCCCCATTCCTCCTTCTCCAACAGTGAGTACGAAGTTAACGTCATTTGGAGTGCATATACTCGGCATGTCTCGCCGCTGCCTGTTTTTTACTCTGCTTCCTCCAACTGCTGCTGCACTACTTAATGTTCCCGTTCAAGTTAAGTCCATGCTTGCAATAATTCTGAATTTGTGTCCGTTAGCTTGTGGCCTTCACCTCTGCGTTATGATCCCAACATATAGAATTATCTGTTGTAACTTAATTATTATTTTGTTATTGAAAAAGAGGTGTTAAATCTTCGATTTATGTGTTTTCCTTGGTTTAAAATTTACCTTGCCTAGTATTAGTGTTAAATTGTTTTTCATTGTTTTTGGATATGGTTTGAGGATTTTTTATCGGTATAGTATAAACCACATTTTATACTCACGATTTTATAATTAAGGGCGATCTGGACTGTTCGGGTACTATTGATGAGATTGACGTCTGGTTTTATTACGCCTTTAGCGTTATTACATTCTATTGCTTATATAGGGAGTGTCTTTGTCTTAAAGAATTTTAAGTTCCTATGGTTACAATTAACTTTAAATTTTACTATAAATTATTTAAATTGGCATTGAATTTTAGTCCGCAGCTCGTGGTCGTGCGGTAGCGTTCTCGCTTCCCACGCCCGGGTTCCCGGGTTCGATTCCCGGCGGGGTTAGGGATTTTCTCTGCCTCGTGATGACTGGGTGTTGTGTGCTGTCCTTAGGTTAGTTAGGTTTAAGTAGTTCTAAGTTCTAGGGGGCTGATGACCTTAGATGTTAAGTCCCATAGTGCTCAGAGCCATTTGAACCATTGAATTTTAAATGAGTTTCTCAGTGTTTGATCTTTTAATTAATTGAAAAGCCTTAATTGGCAGCTAAGCGATTGGAACTCTGTAAAATAAATTTGTATTCTGCCAGTGAATGAAGTGTGTAAAAGTCCCACTGGTCCAGCCCTTTCCTGTTTTCCTTCCTGGCTGAATTAAGAGGCTGTAATTATCACCATGTCAGAGGCCAAGAGATTTTCTTAATTAATATTCGAAATGTAAAATTTGATTTTCTATTGTCATGCCAGAAACAGGTAAACCACTAAAACATGACCATGCATTGAATAAAATTAACACGATTCTCAAAAGATAATACGCACAGCTTTCTCACTTTTCGAATGAATGTGACGCTTCACCAAAACATAACAGATCTAGCTAAAAGGGAGAAGAAAATTTAATTTGGAATGCATAGCTGAAGGCACAAAGTCGAGGGATTGAAAAAAGGACTAGGCTGTATTTGCTACGGTTCAAATTCAAATATGTACAAAAGACAAACAAATTACGACATTTAGCTGCTGTTGGGCATTGATTTACATCAATGATCAAAGCTGAAAATTTGTGCTGACCGGGATTCAAGTCTGGGTGTCCTGCTTATCTTCGCAGATGCTCTGACCAGTGAGCCACCCGTACATAGCCGTCATCGCAATTGCACGAACCACCCTACCACGTCTCTGCCCATTATGGCGTGCAGACTTGCTATGGTAAGCCGTGCAGTTGCGGTAACCATGGTGTCCGGATGACTCAGTGGCCAGAGAATCTGCCTAGGAAGCAGTAAACCCGAGTTCGAATCCAAGTTTGGCAGGAATTTTCAGCTATACCCACTGGTTTAAATCAGAGTCCATTAGCAGCTACATGTTGCAATTCCTTTCTTTGTGTCTTGATTGATGATGGCTGCAGGATAAAAATGGTGTGTGAAAGAACGAGCTCTATGCATATAATTCAAACAAGACTGACGATTGATCCATAGAGTGCAGATGCACATCATGCTCGAAATATTCCGGGAATTGGAAAAACGCCCCGAGTAATGAGGGTAATGGTAGGCGCAAAACGTCATTACATAGGTATGTCCGGATACTTTCGATCACATAATATCATTAAAAAAAATAATTTCATTCGTGCCAACCGGCATAATGGGAATAATGGGAATTTGAGTCTGACACGAGGCGTGCTAGGCTAATCCGTGCAGCTTCGATGGCCGTTGAGTCCGGTTGGCTCAGTGGTCTGAGGATCTGCTAGTAAGCATGAGACCCGGATTCGAACACCGGTCTGGCACAAATTTTAAACTTCCTCATTGATTTAAATTATTGCTAATTAGTAGCTGCATGTAGTAATCCCTATGTGTCTTGGCTGATAATGGCTGCACGATCGAAATGGTGCCTGTTCTCTTGGACATGTCCCTAGGCTAACAGGACGCGTCATTGTACTGTCGACTGAGTTATCAATACACTTTATTAAGATTATAGGTCAACGTAACAAAAAAGTAGTTGAACTTCTCCAGTAGTGATGAACCTCCAGCAAATGCCTGACACACACTACGTGTCGATTGGTATGAGACGATGATGAAGACAACGCAATAGCTAGTCCCTGAGCGGGGAAAAACCTCGAACCTAGCAGGGAATCGAACCCGGGGCCCCTTGCACGGCATTCCGTCGTGCTGACCACTCAGCTATCGAGGCGGACATCCATAGGATGAGACATGCCGAACAATTTTTGTACGAATCACATAAATCTGTCCAGAGGTTTCTAAGGCTTTTGGAGCAATTTACACCAATCGAATAGACATGAGTCCATATCCATTAAGTACACTCAATATATCAGCGTCTTACTACTACCACTAAGCGTTAAAGTTTTCGTTCAGCCACTGTACCTGCAAAACGGCTTCGTTGAGTAGGTGAGAAAGGCGAACACGCTTACAGAAAGAGATGGCAGAGAGCGACTTTTATGTGTAGGCTATGAAATCGTAAATGCGTCAGGTTACGGCCACATGATCTGAAGAGGAGGTATTACGAAGAATTTTGTGGCAAGAACTCTTCCTGCTGATGCCGCTGTGGATCTGTAGTCCCGCCATAAAAAAACTTTATCTTCGCCGCGGCGTGTAAGCGGAGCAAGTAAGCTATTGAATCGTCTCCAAAAACAATAAACGGTGCTCGGAAATGTTCTGCGGTAATCGGGGGTGAGTTTTCGCTTTCGGTTTCCTAGCAGAAAATAAATTACCTCTCTGAATTTTCCCTTACCTCATTTCATGTCGTGAGTGTCTATTACTTTTTACTTTCCGTGCTAGGTAGCGCGGCTCCAGTCCAACACCGGCAGTTGGGGGGGGAGGGGGGGGTGAAACTTTGACAATCCCAGCCACTCGTGATGGCGAAACGTGAGAAAAATCATCAGACGAGCCCGACACAGAAACCAACAGGCAGTTTCTCATGCTTTTTATGCATGGTGTGGATACATACTCCGTAAGGTTCCGTTCTCTTAATTGTCCTAACAAAACACCTATGTATTTATTGAACAATTGACGGCTGAGGATAATATGCAGCTTATTGCTAACATCTTAGTACACACGTTGAATGTGCGACAAATAAGATACAACCATAAATAATAGCGATGGAGGTAGATAAATAAGGAAGCCGACTATACAAACGATCTGCCTAAAGGAGGGATGTAGTGAACTGACAGTTTGAAGTACTCTACTGTGTTCTTGCGGAACAGGAGGTGAAAGAAGTTTGTTAATCCAGGAGTCTAAGGATATATTGAAATTCGGCTTTAACACCACGTCAAAACAATGTCGTTACAGGCAGTGCTAAGCCCGAATTTGGCTCACACAACGAATGAAACTACGGAGTATTTCATGTCACGGTACCCTAATGGGAATAGGTAAGTCGATCTTCTTGAGAAGAAACCCAGTGTCACGTAATTTCGTAATTAAACAGCTTCCAGGTCAGTATGAAACTTTATTTGTAGGAACCAAACCGGTTCCGCAATATCAAGTAATATTCTCATGTGGGTATCTGAACGAAACACAAAACTTACGGTCAACATTACGATTCGATTCGAAAACCAACACCAGTCCTAATAATGTAAGCTATACGACAACCACATCTCGGTAAAACATTAAGCGAATAAGTAAACGCGATTGGAAGAAGGGAGACTCAACCTTCTCTAAAAACAGCGCTTTATCCGCAACAAGCGGGACGTCACGAATCAAATTCACCAACTGAAGAAGACTGACATGCTGAAATAGTGTTAACTTACAATTAAAGGAAAAAATAAGAAAAGTCCCACCTAGTAACATTGATGGTGCGACAGCATCCGCCCAACACTTCGTTGTATGACGTGAGTTTTTGACCGTCAGGTTATCAACGTTAATAGTTAGGACTTTTCTTATTGTTTTATATCATTGTGGATTAACGCGGTTTCATCATGTCAGTTTTTTCAGTTGGTGAATTTGATCGGCGACGCCAACTTGTAGAGGAACAGCCTTGTGTTTAGAGAAGGTTGAGTGCCACCCCCCCGCCCCGCCCCTCCGCTCTTGCCATTCAGCAGAAAATTTAGGATAGTCCAGTTTTAAGCTGAGCTTCATTAACACCAACATATTTCCTTGCACCACAGAAATATGTGGTCAAAATGATATCCAGTGTATTTACAGTGATAAGCCAAAACGCAACCAGGTGCTGTTATAGGCACGTGTCACGATAAGAAAAGCATATAAGCGGAGCAGAGATGAATGGGAAACGTTGCAGATTCGACACGGACCGCAGTTGTGAAACTAAACTGGTACGTACAACAACATAAAGGAATGATTTTATGGGGCTGGGGCTGTGAGTAAACTCCTTGGAAACAGCAAGCTGTTTCGCTGTAACTCTCGTGAGCATCTACGAAAAGTGATTGAACAACAGTGAAACTAAAACCGGACAAGGTACTGGACATCAGCATCTCACTACACAACATGTAAATAGGAGGCTTGTCAGCTCCGTAAAGCAGGCTGGGCATCGACCTGTGGCAGACCTGGTGACTGAGAGCAGAGCTGGTTCAGGTACAACAGTTTCGGAGTACGCAGTACAACGCATGTAGTTGAATATAGGGCTCAGATACAGCCGACCTGTACGTATTCCCGTGCCTCCCAACAACGTCGTCAGTTACGATTGAAGTGTGTATAAGATCATCGAGATTGGACCTTCGATCGATGAAAACGTGTTGTCTGGGCGGACGAATAAGGCTTCTTCTAAAATTTGGTCGATGGTCATCAAGGAGAAAAACGGCTCGAAATATGCATCGCGTCATGGACACATGTTGTTGGGGTCAGTGATATGCTATGGGCGGCATTCACGTGCTCGCGAATGGGGCCTTCCCCGACTGTGGTGGCTTCTTTTAGCGGGATATCTGCCCGTCTTACAAAGCCAGAATCGTACTACGGTTGTTTGAGGGGTATGATGGTGAATTCCCGCTGATTTCTTGTACAGCAAACTCTCCTCATCTAAAACGGATGGAACACGTCTGCAACTTTTACAGGCTCCAGCTCCGCGTCCAAACACCAACCTACCTGTAATTTACGAAATTGCATGGACGATATCAAGGTATCTGGTGCCGCATACTTCCGAAAATCTGGTAAGACGAATCGAGTCCGTGGCTCGCAGAGTCACTTCTAATTGTGTTCCAGATGCGATTCAGGACGTTATTAAGAAGGTGGCCACTATGTTTCCAGTTTTCAATGTACGTTCAGTGAACTGTTCAATCATTCCAGAGTTTATAAGGATTTGTAGCTACCACACTAATAGAGGCTTGAAATGAAAATAATTTAATTTTTCTTCTTAATCATTTCACGTGCAGCAACGTAACTTGCTTCATATAGTTTTGACATCATCAGCATTCTTGTGTACGATAATTACATGATCGTTAGTAAATAATCGAGCTGTATAATTCAGTTTATACATGAGACCACCTTTATCCAGTCTTTATAACCTCGGAAGTAAGAATATAAATGAGAATTGATATTTTGTCCAATCTTGGTCAGTAACTTTAGAAAAATATTCCGTTTTAAGAGTCTGATATCTTAAACCATTACTAATGCACAGATACTGAGCTAGTAAGATTACTTACACTAATATAACAACATTGCCCCATGCTTCAGACACTAAATTTGGTCGTAATTTTTCATCAGTTTTCTCATATAACTAATGCACAAACTCGTACAACATGGATTGAACTAATTTTCTTTCTTTCTGCAGTAATCTGAAGCAAGAGAAAATATGACAAAGAACATGATCCTACGAGCTGACAGTTGTTTCCAATATTTTATTTCTTTCTGCAGTAATCTGAAGTACGAGAAAATATGAGGAGTGAACGTGATATTACGACCTGACAGTTGTTTTCCATATGTTAAATGTAATAATTATTTCGATAAACAACAATTTTTGTAATTACCTTGCCGTACCGTATAGTGCCTTACGCTGTACAGATGTGAATCTAGGAACATGGCCTTGGTACTGTAGTAAGCGTAGATGTTTCTGTAAATGAATCATATTTTACACAACGTAAGTATGCTTTCTCATATTTTCCTACACCCGTGTTTGAGGACACCTCAGTCTGCATATGTGATAGCCATAAAAATTGAGAAGCGAGGAGCAAGATTATTTAACTGCTAGTGATAGGAATGGAACACCTTTAATACGATGGAAGTAGATCAGATTGGCCGGACTGGTAATAAAATAAAGACTGCTGCCCACAGTTAAGGGAAACCTAACAGTCCTTTACTTCGGTCAAGAAATACAGCATTAGGTATTTTACTGCAACAAAACGTGAAGTCGAATGACGAATTGAAAGTGGAAACGAATCGTTCTAAGTGCAAAATCTCATATTTGTCACAAGTAAAAAAAAGAACCCTATTTATACGAAGGCTGTTCAATAAAGAATGATCATAATTTTTTTTGACAACATACCTTTACTTATCCTCATAATTTTCATGGTCCTTCTCAAAGTAGTCTCCCATGAATGCGATGCACTTGTCCCAGCGTTTCTGCCACTCTTCAAATACATGCTGGAAACAATTTTTTTAGAGGTCCTTCAAAATCGCCCCAGCAGCCTTCACCACTGCTTCTGATGAATGATAATGCCTCCCGTGAAGCCGTTTCTCCATCTTAGGGAACAGATAAACGTCACATGGGGCTAAATCCGGACTGTAGGGAGAGTGAGTGATGCACTTCACGTTGATTTTTGCAAGATATTAAGCAACAACGTTGGTAATATGCGGCCGCGTATTATCGTGGTGCAGCATCCACCCTGCTTCACGGAAATGTGATCTTCTGCGCCTTTTATGGACTTGCAATGTTTTCAGGGCATCCCTGTAGCATTATCCAGTTACTGATGTGTGTGCTGGTACAACACGCTGATAAACCGTTCCATGAATATTAAAGAATGAGATGACCATAACTTTCCCAGCAGAAGCAACGACTTTTGATTTTTTGGGGGTTGGTGATGAACGAGATTTCCACACTGAGCTTTACAGCTTGCCCTCAGGATCAAAAGGATGTAGCCAAGTTTTATCAACAGTGATTACATTTGAAAGAAACTCCGGATCTTCCTCTAACAACAACATTAACTGCGTGCAGACCTCAAAGCGAATGTCCTTTTGTTCGGGGATCAACATTCTTGGAACCCATCGCGCACAAACACGTGTCATGTGTAATTTTTCTCTCACCGAAGTGTGGGTGGCACCCAATGAAATTCTGAATATTTCAGAAAGTGATCTTTAAGTAATTCGTCGATCCTCTCTCACAATGAGAGTAGCAGCGTTGATGCTTTCTTCCGTGGAGCACGGGGTCCACCTTCCTTGGAAATTGATTGTCTCCCCCCTTTAAACATTTTAAACCAACTTAGAGCAATGCTATAGGGAAGAACAGATTCTCCATAGGCCTCCTGCAACATTGTATAGGCCTCAGCTGAAAATTTGTTGAGACGAAAGCGATTTTCTAAGCTGCATATTGTTCCTCGCGTGTTACCTCCATTGCAGCGGTAGGCATTGCCTGACTTTGCCTGCGTCCCATAGGTGGGAACCAGGTGTCGCAACAATGAAACTACTACATCGTATTTGTTGCACATTAAGCTAACAGAATATCATAAGATTAAATTTTAGCGCGAGAAATTATGACCATAAAAATTATGATCCTTCTTTACGGAAAACCCTCGTTTATAACTGATTTACGTCTCAAAAATTGAGAAGGTATGCTGATATTAAGGAATTATGCTGAACATCACATCATTGCAAAACATAACAGCGAAATCTGAAAAATTAATACCTTGCTACGAACGTTCTAAGTACCGTATCAGGAAACACAGGATCTGGGTGCTAATAAGGAAGTTTTAGCAACTGGGTTCTTGCAAAGAAGGGAACAACAACCACCACTAGTAATAGCGCTACATATTCACCTAAATAGTCCGTTATCAGTTTGAACCGATTTGTTCATCTTCAGACGGCTATTAACGGTTATATTGCATTTGTTTCTTGTTAGAGCAGTTGCTGGCTGCTTTTTCAGCAATCAATGTAAACAACAACCAATTAATACAAACGTGAACTGCCGTGTGAAGGTGAACTTGTCGGCTCGGGATCGGTAACAGCGCTACTTGCCTAAGTAGACAGCGTTATTAACAGTGGCTGGTAGCTGTTTTCTTGTTTGGAAGAAATCAGTTAGTATTTTGTACACAACCACCGTCTCAAAAATTTTTCCGACATAACAGCAGGAAAAAAGAGTTGGTTCCAAATGCTATTAACACAGAGACACTACGTTTGACTCGTGATAATACAAGTCCAGAAATACAGCATTAGGTATTTTACTAGAAGGACTGTAGTCAACGGATAACATTTGTCTCTTTCAAATTTTGGAACTACAGAGGGAAGCACATCTTGGCACAAAGACTACACAGCATCTACTAACGCATGATTAAAAGGCTTTCTCCATCGTTTGGCTCCTGGATGGAGTCTGTGGATATGCAGGATAATACCGAGGATAGAACAGGATTGAAATGTTGTTTCTTGACAAAAAAATGTTCTAAGAATATTTGACTTCCACTCTTCGTATCTAAACACAATGACGTATGTGCAACTATCACCTACTTTCGTTGTGAATGACTTGCTTTATTGTATACATCCACCATTATGCTAATCTCATGAGTTTCCTTAAAAAAAATTTTGACTTCAGTGCTTAGTAGCCATACAACTTACACAAATACCTGACTTACATGTGTCTCTTTAAGGTAAAATACAGCTCTGGGAAAAATACTGAACAGGGCCAGCTGCAAAAGACAGGCAGTTTCGGATTTGGAAAGAATCTTGTTATCTGTCCTTAAATTATTATTTCATTGAAACTAACGTGTGGGCTTGTAGGATGTCTAAGAATCTATTTGATTGTGTCACTACTAATGTCATATTGACCATTCTTTTGAATAACGAAGTGCTGTGTTTTGCGTTGCACTGGTCACACTTGAAGTCAAATGCATTTGGATGGTATGTTTTAACAGCGTTCATCATGAAATGTAGCTCAACCAGCTTGTTTTGTAAGCAACATCTACGCTGGACTTTTGTAATCTTGTTTACAGTTGCAGTAAGCAAATTTTTGCATGTGCAAATATCGTCTTGCCATATATATAATCCATACATATTATACAAAAGTATGTATGTGTGTAACCACTGCCTCCAATTTCGACTAAACTTGGCACACACATCCTTTACCGTCAGACAACAATGCTATAAGCGTAAAAACCAAATACCTATAATATTTCAGGAGATATGAAATCATAAACACTAAGATGAGTGAAAAGCTGCCGCATTTTGATTGACGTCTAAGTTCATTAGCTCTTTCCTAGCCCTTCAATTCGCAACACATTTTTTCAGACTGTATCTACATATGCCTTTGAATTTACCTACAAAAGTATATAGTTATGTGACACAAAGACCAGGAGATAAAATGTAATAAACACTGAGCTGCGTATAAAACTGCTGCCGCATGCGTGACGCTTAAATTTATTATTCCCTTGTTACTGACACTATTCGCAACGTATTTCACAGACAGTAACCATATGTACCGTTGAATGTACCTACACAAATATATCATTATACGCCACATAGTTCAAGAGATATGACATCACGAACACTGATATGTGTGAAAAAATGCCGCATTGTGCATAACTTTTTAATACATTTATTCTTTACCTCTTAATTCGGATACCTTCTGCGTATTACTTTGTATGGCTGTCTCACAATTTCAAAAGCGTTTTCACAGTGGCATGGAAATGAATTCTTTTTGCTATTACACTACCAACCGATTTTGCCTTTTGTTTTCTTTTCCAATTAAAAATTGATAAAATGAATGCCAGGGCAATTCAGGGTTTGTCGGCAATTACCATGAATTTAGCAAGCAGAAATATCTTCTCGTTACTCTTGTTCTCGAAATTTAATTACCTCTTATACGGATCCACGGCAACGGCCTTGCCGCAGTGGATACACCAGTTCCCGTGACATCACCGAAGTTAAGCACTGTTGGGCGTGGCTGGCACTTGGATGGGTGACCATCCAGCCGCTATGCGCTGTTGCCGTTTTTTGGGGTGCACTCAGCCTCGTGATGCCACATGAGGAGCTACTCGACCAAATAGTAGCGGCTCCGGTAAAAAAAAAAACCATCATAACAATCGGGCGAGCGGTGTGCTGACCACACGCCCCTCCTATCCGCATCCTCAACTTAGGATGACACGGCTGTCGGATGGTCCCGATGGGCCACTTGTGGCCTGAAGACGGAGTGCATATACTGTTCCGGCTGTACAAAACGTTCCAGGACGAATACCAGCGATTCAAAGTAAAGAATAGAACATTCAAACTTCTCAAGTATAAAAAATATGTGGAACGTCTTCGGTAGAAAAATTGCTCTCTAATGTGGGTGAAGTAATTAATGTTGACGGAGCACTACGCCGATAAAAGACATTAATACAGTCCATATAACGTCACCACTGATAGCAGAGGGAAGAAAGACGCTGATAATGGATATAAGAGCTACATTTTATGTTCTGTCGGTGATGAATTTATTAGTGACCAGTAGTGAAAGAAAACTATTTGTCTGTCACGAGAAATCCACATTTAGTTCTTTCTTTGAAAGCACTTAAGAATCCCGGCACCGGTTTGAGAAGCGTTGCTGAGGTGTTGGAACATGGCCAGGGTAGTTAATGGCAGGGTGGCCTTTGCCGCACGAAGTGAAACGGGGAGAACCTGAATGAAGAAAGATGTGGGAGGTTCACCACGGGAAGTGCTTTCGCTAGCCTCCCTTGGAATTCGTTTCTCTTGCAGGGACTTGATGAGAAATTCTCCCCTCCAGACTCCAACCGTTACAAGAAAAAGAAATGGAAGTTGCGACGACGAAAAAGAGAGGAATGTGAAAAGAAAGACTAGCGGGAAGTACGATTAGATGGGAAGAATTGTATAGGAAGTACGGAATTCAGTCCAGTGTCCTGAGCGATATATTACCTCAGACTAATTAACTTCAGCATACGCGCTAGATCCAAGTTTATAATCAGCATTACAGGAATGGCAAAAAACTCTACGGTCTGACATACTGATCATTTGTGTACAATGGTTGCTCAGGTATCATTCTCCCTTTCATTTGTCATTATAAAGACATCTTCTCTATTATTGATTTTTCTGTATTCATCAGACGTCATTCTTCGTCAGAATAATGTTTTGAACGGGAAACCATGAACAGTATTCAGCAGACTCGGATTACTCCCGAAATAGGTAGGTAAGCTTCGTCCACTATACTTTTCGAAAAGATTCTGGGCAATGACAATGTCTTGCAACTCTCATTTCAAAAAATTTAAAATGATTTTCAATTTTCGAAACCATTCAGTAATTACATTCATTCAGTAATTACATTGTTCGTGGAAGAGTAATGAAAAATTTTCTCTTAATGATAACATACCATTGAATCTGATAGACGTACTACGTGAGAAAACAAGTAATAAGTTAACCAAGGAGGGACATATAACGTAAATCTTCTCAGATGGTTAAATGAAACTGCATTACTGTTAAGAGAAAAAGTTTAGTTAGAAGTAGTCCAAGAGCACGTCACACAGTTTGAAATAGAAACGAAGTTTCTATCTCGGAGCTTTATGCGATTTGAAACGCACACGTAACACACAGATATAATTTACGCCCATGGAACATGATCACAGCTACGAATAGTGAAAAATACGTCTCTACCGACAAATACTGAGAATTTCAGATATGCCATGTATGCAAGCAACATTTTCTGTTACGTATGTTTCTCAAATTATACGAAAAATACATTAACCTGTGAGTCGCAAACGTCCTGTGCTGTACTTTTTAAACTACAGCGGATGGTATGTTTGTGCCATGATACCTGCCTGATCAGACTGCTTACTTGCAGTTAACTATAGGAAAGCAGTGAATTTCAGTACGTCCTTGTGCCCTGGGTTAAGCATGAAGCTTTAATTTTTTCCCGCGACAAGCTATGTTTACTCTCTTACGTGCTACATATGTTAATGTAGAAACTACTTGGCATTCTGTGTTACTTAATTACATCTTGTGGCTGGTATTTCTGTTACTGGGTGACAGCTAGATTAAGTGAATCTGATGAAAGTACGCAGATACTTCATGATAGATATAGCTATAGGGTACGAAAATATGATGATTCAGCAAATGATCGATTACACAAGAATCATTAGTTAATGGGCCTAAGTATTAAGAATAGACGATTTCAAAATTGCCCGTGATAAGGGAAAATTAGAGATCGGGGTTCCAGACATCGCGAGAAAGCATGAAACAGCACTGTGTACTTTATGGATATACTAGCATTGTATGAACAGATATCTTATTTCGTTTCGACGATATTTTTACGCAGTTGAGTGGAACGCTCTCCCAGTGTTAAACAGTCCCAATAAAATTATTAATTGTAAAAGCTCCATTCTAAAATTTCGTTCACAAGAGAAAAAGGGCCCGATGTAATATATATCTTCTTCTAGAGAATGTTCCATTGTCCGATTAAAGTCCACTGCATTTTTTACGCGGTCGAGAATCTTTTTCCTTAATATTTAGAACATCATGGGGATTTGGCTTCTAAGTCTATAGTGTTTTATGTTCCGTCTGTCTCCTTCATTCGTGAAGAAGGCTAACTATAACAATCACGTGAATTACATACTTTCTCATAAACGAATTATACTATTTTTGAGGCTACTGGGTTGCGCATGGGAGGTTTCTAGCAACTATTTCGCACAGTGGAATAGGAAAAAGGAAACGTGTGAAATTTTCTTTTAATAAAAATAGTGATTTCCAGTGAATGTAAATTATTAATAAAATGTAACTGTGTCTCTAACGATGCTGATCAATTCAGTGTAGTACCAGTCCTTGTCACCTCATACACTGATGAGCCACAGCGATATTGAATGCCACCTCGTGGTGACGTGAGCACGTGACGCAGCAAGGAAAGTGGAGCAGGATGAATAGGCAACATTTCTTTCGACAAAACGGTTCGCAAACATAGAAATCCACTGACATAAATGACTTTGACGAAGTGCAGTTGCCGGCCGCGGTGGTGGAGCGGTCCTAGGCGCTTCAGTCTGGAACCGTGCGACCGCTACGACCGCAGGTTCGAATCCTGCCTCGGACATGGATGTGTGTGATGTCCTTAGATTAGTTAGGTTTAAGTAGTTCTAAGTTCTAGCGGACTGATGACCTCAGCTTCAAAAAATGGCTCTGAGCACTATGGGACTTAACATCTATGGTCATAGTCCCCTAGAACTTAGAACTACTTAAACCTAACTAACCTAAGGACAGCACACAACACCCAGCCATCACGAGGCAGAGAAAATCCCTGACCCCGCCTTGAATCGAACCCGGGAACCCGGGCGTGGGAAGCGAGAACGCTACCGCACGACCACGAGATGCGGGCGATGACCTCAGCTGTTAAGTTCCATAGTGCTCAGAGCCATTTGAACCATTTGAAGTGCAGTTTAGTATGGAGTGGCGCCTGGGAAAGGCCTTGGAAATGGCAAAGCTACTCAGCTGCTCCAGTGCTAGCATAGTGATCATGTATGAAAAATGGTTGAAGGACGGCGAAATGACGAGTAAGCGAGAGGATGATGGACGTGACCTCTGCATTAAAGAACGAGATCGAAGGTCAGCCCGCTCTGTAAAGCAGAGATCTGACGACATAGTTCAGTACGGGTGCAGACGCAAATCTTTTGTAGCACCTCGTGCAGCACACATTGTTGAACGCGACACTCCTCAGCAGACGACTTTAACGTGTTCCAGTGTTGTCGAAATCGCAGTGTCCGTCATGATGGCAGTGCACATGGAATCACACACATTAGACTGTGGATCAAAGAAAACGTGCCGCCTGGTCAAGTGAGTCATGTTTCTTTCTTTATCAGGTCGATGGTCGTAAACACATGCACTGTCATCCAAGCGAACGGTTGTTCGAAACATTCGCCGCACCACGGACACAGGCTGGTAGGGGCAGTATTATGCTGTGGCGGACATTCACCTCGGATTTATAGTGGTCATAGAAGTATGACAACTGTGAACAATTGAAGCATCATTGTGGATCACGAGCACCTCATCACACGTGATGACTTCCCCAAGGGAATCGCATCGTGCAGCAAAGTAACTGTCCTTCTCACAGTGCCAGAATCGTGACCCCACGTTGATGTTTTGGCCACCGGATTGTTCGATTCTTATCGCGATGGAACGAAAAAAAACAGTATCGGACGCCAGATCTACGCCCACAAACCACTGGTCCGTTAAGAAAAGGAAATGCTTGACCTACGTGTAGTCACTTGTTGTCTCAAGCATTCGGAAACTTACCAATTACTTGATGTGAGTCTTCAGGTTTTGGCGGCGCAAAGACTGTTCCATTAAGTTTCGGGTGTGCAGTCGCAAGAAATATCCTCCTTCTTCTAATATTTCGGCTGTATAACGTTCAGACATCTTCAAAGTGAGCCGCAAGACTACCGCTCCACTGCTCGCTTCGTCCCTTTATACTCGTGTACCGCGCGACTGCGCATGCGGCCACAGATGCAAATGCGCCAGAGACGATGGTCGGCGGCAGAGACGTGCAAAATGCGCGAGTTCTATCTATGACTCCGCAGTTGATCTGTGTTGGCATATCAATATATCATTGTGAGCTGCACTGTGACGACGTCTTTGCGAGTTTATTACAGCAAGTGCCGGATTCCATGATTTAACGAGATTCAAACCACTATCTCTATTAATTAAATTCGTCGTCAAGCGAATTTCAATTGCCTCCTTCACTATCGAGTCCCAAAAGGATGATGCAGTTGCCTAAATTTCGACGTTGTTATACAACATACGGTGACCATTCTCAATACATCGCTCTGCCACTGCCGACATGTTAGCTTGTAAAAGTAGGGGTAAACTATAGGGAGAGACGGGTCATATACAATATGTACAACAACCAAGAGGGACCTACGCTCTCCCAGTGTTAAACAGTCCCAATAAAATTATTAATTGTAAAAGCTCCATTCTAAAATTTCGTTCACAAGAGAAAAAGGGCCCGATGTAATGTATATCTTCTTCTAGAGAATGTTCCATTGTCTGATTAAAGTCCACTGCATTTTTTACGCGGTCGAGAATCTTTTTCCTTAATATTTAGAACATCATTGGGATTTTGCTTCTAAGTTTATAGTGTTTTATGTTCCGTCGGTCTCCTTCATTCGTGAAGAAGGCTAACTATAACAATCATGTGAATTACATACTTTCTCATAAACGAATTATACTATTTTTGAGGCTACTGGGCTGCGCATGGGAGGTTTCTAGCAACTATTTCGCACAGTGGAATAGGAAAAAGGAAACGTGTGAAATTTTCTTTTAATCAAAATAGTGATTTCCAGTGAATGTAAATTATTAATAAAACGTAACTGTGTCTCTAATGATGCTGATCAATTCAGTGTAGTACCAGTCCTTGTCACCTCATACACTGATGAGCCACAGCGATATTGAATGCCACCTCGTGGTGACGTGAGCACGTGACGCAGCAAGGAAAGGGGAGCAGGATGAATAGGCAACATTTCTTTCGACAAAACGGTTCGCAAACATAGAAATCCACTGACATAAATGACTTTGACGAAGTGCAGTTGCCGGCCGGGGTGGCGGAGCGGTCCTAGGCGTTTCAGTCGGGAACCGCGCGACCGCTACGACTGCAGGTTCGAATCCTGCCTCGGACATGGATGTGTGTGATGTCCTTAGATTAGTTAGGTTTAAGTTGTTCTAAGTTCTAGCGGACTGATGACCTCAGCTGTTAAGTTCCATAGTGCTCAGAGCCATTTGAACCATTTGAAGTGCAGTTTAGTATGGAGTGGCGCCTGGGAAAGGCCTTGGAAATGGCAAAGCTACTTAGCTGCTCCAGTGCTAGCATAGTGATCATGTATGAAAAATGGTTGAAGGACGGCCAAATGACGAGTAAGCGAGAGGATGATGGACGTGACCTCTGCATTAAAGAACGAGATCGAAGGTCAGCCCGCTCTGTAAAGCAGAGATCTGACGACATAGTTCAGCACGGGTGCAGACGCAAATCTTTTGTAGCACCTCGTGCAGCACACATTGTTGAACGCGACACTCCTCAGCAGACGACTTTAACGTGTTCCAGTGTTGTCGAAATCGCAGTGTCCGTCATGATGGCAGTGCACATGGAATCACACACATTAGACTGTGGATCAAAGAAAACGTGCCGCCTGGTCAAGTGAGTCATGTTTCTTGCTTTATCAGGTCGATGGTCGTAAACACATGCACTGTCATCCAAGCGAACGGTTGTTCGAAACATTCGCCGCACTACGGACACAGGCTGATAGGGGCAGTATTATGCTATGGCGGACATTCACCTCGGATTTATAGTGGTCATCGAAGTATGACAACTGTGAACAATTGAAGCATCATTGTGGATCACGAGCACCTCATCACACGTGATGACTTCCCCAAGGGAATCGCATCGTGCACCAAAGTAACTGTCCTTCTCACAGTGCCAGAATCGTGACCCCACGTTGGTGTTTTGGCCACCGGATTGTTCGATTCTTAGCGCGATGGAACGAAAAAAACAGTATCGGACGCCAGATCTACGCCCACAAACCAGTGGTCCGTTAAGAAAAGGAAAAGCTTGACCTACGTGTAGTCACTTGTTGTCTCAAGCATTCGGAAACTTACCAATTACTTGATGTGAGTCTTCGGGTTTTGGCGGCGCAAAGACTGTTCCATTAAGTTTCGGGTGTGCAGTCGCAAGAAATATCCTTCTTCTACTAATATTTCGGCTGTATAACGTTCAGCCATCTTCAGAGTGAGCCGCAGGACTACCGCTCCACTGCTAGCTTCGTCCCTTTGTACTCGTGTACCGCGCGATTGCGCATGCGGCCACAGATGCAAATGCGCCAGAGACGTTGGTCGGCGGCAGAGACGTGCCAAATGCGCGAGTTCTATCTATGACTCCGCAGTTGATCTGTGTTGGCATATCAATATATCATTGTGAGCTGCACTGTGACGACGTCTTTGCGAGTTTATTACAGCAAGTGCCGGATTCCATGATTTAACGAGATTCAAACCACTATCTCTATTAATTAAATTCGTCGTCAAGCGAATTTCAATTGCCTCCTTCACTATCGAGTCCCAAAAGGATGATGCAGTTGCCTAAATTTCGACGTTGTTATACAACATACGGTGACCATTCTCAATACATCGCTCTGCCACTGCCGACATGTTAGCTTGTAAAAGTAGGGGTAAACTATAGGGAGAGACGGGTCATATACAATATGTACAACAACCAAGAGGGACCTACGCTCTCCCAGTGTTAAACAGTCCCAATAAAATTATTAATTGTAAAAGCTCCATTCTAAAATTTCGTTCACAAGAGAAAAAGGGCCCGATGTAATGTATATCTTCTTCTAGAGAATGTTCCATTGTCTGATTAAAGTCCACTGCATTTTTTACGCGGTCGAGAATCTTTTTCCTTAATATTTAGAACATCATTGGGATTTTGCTTCTAAGTTTATAGTGTTTTATGTTCCGTCGGTCTCCTTCATTCGTGAAGAAGGCTAACTATAACAATCATGTGAATTACATACTTTCTCATAAACGAATTATACTATTTTTGAGGCTACTGGGCTGCGCATGGGAGGTTTCTAGCAACTATTTCGCACAGTGGAATAGGAAAAAGGAAACGTGTGAAATTTTCTTTTAATCAAAATAGTGATTTCCAGTGAATGTAAATTATTAATAAAACGTAACTGTGTCTCTAATGATGCTGATCAATTCAGTGTAGTACCAGTCCTTGTCACCTCATACACTGATGAGCCACAGCGATATTGAATGCCACCTCGTGGTGACGTGAGCACGTGACGCAGCAAGGAAAGGGGAGCAGGATGAATAGGCAACATTTCTTTCGACAAAACGGTTCGCAAACATAGAAATCCACTGACATAAATGACTTTGACGAAGTGCAGTTGCCGGCCGGGGTGGCGGAGCGGTCCTAGGCGTTTCAGTCGGGAACCGCGCGACCGCTACGACTGCAGGTTCGAATCCTGCCTCGGACATGGATGTGTGTGATGTCCTTAGATTAGTTAGGTTTAAGTTGTTCTAAGTTCTAGCGGACTGATGACCTCAGCTGTTAAGTTCCATAGTGCTCAGAGCCATTTGAACCATTTGAAGTGCAGTTTAGTATGGAGTGGCGCCTGGGAAAGGCCTTGGAAATGGCAAAGCTACTTAGCTGCTCCAGTGCTAGCATAGTGATCATGTATGAAAAATGGTTGAAGGACGGCCAAATGACGAGTAAGCGAGAGGATGATGGACGTGACCTCTGCATTAAAGAACGAGATCGAAGGTCAGCCCGCTCTGTAAAGCAGAGATCTGACGACATAGTTCAGCACGGGTGCAGACGCAAATCTTTTGTAGCACCTCGTGCAGCACACATTGTTGAACGCGACACTCCTCAGCAGACGACTTTAACGTGTTCCAGTGTTGTCGAAATCGCAGTGTCCGTCATGATGGCAGTGCACATGGAATCACACACATTAGACTGTGGATCAAAGAAAACGTGCCGCCTGGTCAAGTGAGTCATGTTTCTTGCTTTATCAGGTCGATGGTCGTAAACACATGCACTGTCATCCAAGCGAACGGTTGTTCGAAACATTCGCCGCACTACGGACACAGGCTGATAGGGGCAGTATTATGCTATGGCGGACATTCACCTCGGATTTATAGTGGTCATCGAAGTATGACAACTGTGAACAATTGAAGCATCATTGTGGATCACGAGCACCTCATCACACGTGATGACTTCCCCAAGGGAATCGCATCGTGCACCAAAGTAACTGTCCTTCTCACAGTGCCAGAATCGTGACCCCACGTTGGTGTTTTGGCCACCGGATTGTTCGATTCTTAGCGCGATGGAACGAAAAAAACAGTATCGGACGCCAGATCTACGCCCACAAACCAGTGGTCCGTTAAGAAAAGGAAAAGCTTGACCTACGTGTAGTCACTTGTTGTCTCAAGCATTCGGAAACTTACCAATTACTTGATGTGAGTCTTCGGGTTTTGGCGGCGCAAAGACTGTTCCATTAAGTTTCGGGTGTGCAGTCGCAAGAAATATCCTTCTTCTACTAATATTTCGGCTGTATAACGTTCAGCCATCTTCAGAGTGAGCCGCAGGACTACCGCTCCACTGCTAGCTTCGTCCCTTTGTACTCGTGTACCGCGCGATTGCGCATGCGGCCACAGATGCAAATGCGCCAGAGACGTTGGTCGGCGGCAGAGACGTGCCAAATGCGCGAGTTGTATCTATGACTCCGCAGTTGATCTGTGTTGGCATATCAATATATCATTGTGAGCTGCACTGTGACGACGTCTTTGCGAGTTTAATACAGCAAGTGCCGGATTCCATTATTTATCGAGATTGAAACCACTATCTCTATCAATTAAATTCGTCGTCAAGCGAATTTCAATTGCCTCCTTCACTATCGAGTCCCAAAAGGATGATGCAGTTGCCAAAATTTCGACGTTGTTATACAACATACCGTGACCATTATCAATACAGTGCTCTGCCACTGGTGACTTGTTGGCTTGTAAAAGTAGGGGTAAGTTATAGGGAGAGACGGGTCATATACAATATGTACAACAACCAAGAGGGAATAATAAGAGTGGACGATCAAGAACGTAGTGCTCGTATTAAGAAGGGTGTAAGACAAGGCTGTAGCCTTTTGCCCCTACTCTTCAATCTGTACATCGAGGAAGCAATTGTGGAAATAAAAGAAAGGTTCAGGAGTGGAATTAAAATACAAGGTGAAAGGATATCAATGATACGATTCGCTGATTACATTGCTATCCTGAGTGAAAGTGAAGAAGAATTAAATGATCTGCTGAACGGAATGAACGGTCTAATGAGTACTCAGTATGGTTTGACAGTAAATCGGGTAAAGACGAAGATAATGAGAAGTAGTAGAAATGAGAACAGCGAGAAACTTAACATCAAGATTGATGGTCACGAAGTCAATGAATTTATGGAATTCTGCTACCTAGGCAGTAAAATACACAATGACGGACGGAGCAAGGAGGACATCAATAGCAGACTCGCTATGGCAAAAAAGGCATTTCTGGCCAAGAGAAGTCTACTAATATCAAATACCGGCCTTAATTTGAGGAAGAAATTTCTGACGATGTACGTCTGGAGTACAGCATTGTATGGTAGTGAAACATGGACTGTGGGAAAAACGGAACAGAAGAGAATCGAAGCATTTGAGATGTGGTGCTATAGACGAATGTTGAAAATTAGGTGGACTGATAAGGTAAGGAATGAGGAGGTTCTACGCAGAATCGGAGAAGAAAGGAATATGTGGAAAACACTGATAAGGAGATGGGACAGGATGATAGGACATCTGCTGAGACATGAGGAAATGACCTCCATGGTACTAGAGGGAGCTGTAGAGGGCAAAAACTGTAGAGGAAGACAGAGATTGGAATACGTCAAGCAAATAATTGAGGACGTAGGTTGCAAGTGCTACTCTGAGATGAAGAGGTTAGCACAGGAAAGGAATTCGTGGCGGGCCGCATCAAACCAAAAAAAAAAGTCGTGTGTACCTCTGGTGTTCTGTACATCTTTCTTGGACAGTACGAGTTGTCTGTCCGGTGTAAGAAAGGCCACATTCACAGGGAATTTTGTAAACTCCAGATTTTCGGAGCAGCAAATCATCTTTGACAGAGCCCACGAGTGCAGCTGTTTTGGATGGAGAACGAAAAATCACTTTTACTTTGTGTCTGCCGAGAATGCGTCCTGTTTTTGATGAGAGGCTACCCACATATGGCAGGAAGGCCATCGATTTAAATGTTTCTTCATCCGCTTCTGCTTTCTTTGTGGCCTCTTTCGGTTTCATTTTCAGTGCCCTCTGTATTTGTTGTGGAGAGTACCCATTGTCTTCAAACACTCTTTGTAAGTGGGAAAGTTCATCTTGCAGACTGCTTTCGTCAGAAGTAATATGCGCTCTGTGAGTCAAAGTTCGGAGAACACTCATTGTCTGGGCAGGATGGTGGCAGCTATTTGCACGTAAATACAGATCGGTGTGCGTCGGCTTCCTATACACTTTATGTCCCAAAGTGCCATCCTCTCTGCGCCGAACCAAAACATCCAAGAATGGAAGGCATCCCTCCTTTTCAATTTCCATTGTCAACTTTATTTGATCGTGGAGGGAGTTCAGATGTCTTAAGAAGTCTTGCATGTTGTCTTCACCATGGGGCCAAACTACAAAGGTGTCGTCAACATACCTCCAGAATACCGTGGGTTTCAAGTCAGCAGATTCAAGTGCCTTCTCCTCGAAGTCCTCTATAAATAAATTGGCCATCAGAGGGGGTAAGGGACTACCCACGGCGACTCCGTCCGTCTGTTCAAAAAGTTCGTTGTTAAATAAGAAATATGTGGAGGTCAGAACATGTTTAAATAAAGCTGAAATCTCTTTGTCAAAACTTCTTTCAATAAGTTGTAGAGATTCTGGAAGGGGAACCTTTGTAAATAAAGCCACCACATCAAAGCTAACTAATATATCAGACGGGTTCATTTTCAATGATTTCAGTTTACTAAAGAAGTCAGCCGAGTTTCTTATGTGGTGAGTACATTTTCCCACAAGAGGCCTGAACAATGATGCCAGATGTTTGGCAACGTCATAGGTCGGAGAGCCTATGTTACTCACTATGGGGCGTAGAGGAACGTCTTTCTTGTGGACCTTTGGTAGTCCATAAAGTCTAGGAGGCACCGGACCACTTGGTTTCAATCTCCAAACAACTTCTGGTGGAAAGTGAGAATCACTCAGAAGCGAAACAGTTTTCTTCGCCACTCGATTAGTGGGATCCCTGCTGATCTTCCAGTACATGCTATCACTCAATAAATTGTACATTTTATCATGGTATTCGTCCCGAGACAATGAAACAGTAGCATTACGTTTATCTGCTGGGAGTACCACCGTCTGAGCATCCAGGCGCAGCTTGCGTAGAGCAGTCCTCTCTGCCACAGATATATTGCTCCTTTGTGGGCGAGCCTTCATAATTGCACGGCGTGTTTCACGTCTTATTTCTTCTGCTGAATCGGAGGGAAGTGGTCGAACAGCTTCTTCAATGGTGCTGATAAACGAAGGCAATGGCAGAACCTGTGACGTGGGTGCAAAATTCAGTCCCTTACTCAAAACCATCATCGTTCAAAATGGCTCTGAGCACTATGGGACTCAACTGCTGAGGTCATTAGTCCCCTAGAACTTAGAACTAGTTAAACCTAACTAACCTAAGGACATCACAAACATCCATGCCCGAGGCAGGATTCGAACCTGCGACCGTAGCGGTCTTGCGGTTCCAGACTGCAGCGCCTTTAACCGCACGGCCACTTCGGCCGGCACCATCATCGTAGTATCGTCCAAATCTCTACCTCTCATATTAATAACAGGGCGTTGAATAACAGTTTCTCGCTGCAATGTCGTCTTCAGTCGACTAAATTTTGCAGTCTGTCGGGATGTGGCCACCTCACGAATCCAGTCTGATTTGGCCCAAGTTGTACCATCAATCCAATTCCAAGAGTCATAGGGTATCTCCACAGACATCTTCAGGTGCAGGCGATAAAGTTCTTCAGAAACCAGGTCCAATTTTCGGCGAGTGAAATGGATCCTCTCCTTAACAATAGCAGAGCCAGCTTTTGTTAAAATCTTATTCATAGACGTCGGTTTTATAAAATGTACTAATCTGGCAAACTTCGGAATTATGCCCTGGTCACGGTATCTTAGTAAAAAACTTAAAGAGCTCAGTAATCTCGTTCTCAAGTGTCGAAGCTTATCCAATCGTCGAACACATAAAGCCATCTCCTCCCCGCAGAGGTACTTGATGTGAATCTTCAGGTTTTGGCGGCGCAAAGACTGTTCCATTAAGTTTCGGGTGTGCAGCCGCAAAAAATCTCCTTCTTCTTCTAATATTTCGGCTGTATAACGTTCAGCCATCTTCAGAGTGAGCCGCAAGACTGCCGCTCCATTGCTCGCTTCGTCCCTTTATACTCGTATACCGCGCGACTGTGCATGCGGCCACAGATGCAAATGCACCAGAGATGTTGGTCGGCGGTAGAGACGTGCATAATGCGCGAGTTGTATCTATGACTCCACAGTTGATCTGCGTTGGCATATCAATGTATCATTGTGAGCTGCACTGTGTTACTTGTTGGATACATTCCACGTAGAATCGCTGCTGCATTGCTTTCCAACGGTTGACCAACACGCCATGAAGTCGGTGGTCACAATATTTTCTCTCATCACTGTATCGGAGCTGTTATCTGAAGAGCCAGACTTCAAGCAATACGTGTTACCTCACAAGCAACTAGTTACTCCTGGCCTGCTGTTCAGCTTTTCCTTTGCTTATGTTCTGACTCACCCATTGGCCTCTACGAGTAAGTGCGATTTGGTTTTCCTGAATAGCTCAAGGATAAACTGGGATTATTCATCCGAAATATCTCTGCCGATCTACTTTTTATCCTCTACCAATCCTCCCCCAACCTACAGGGTTCGACAAAAAGAGGGACAAAGTCGAGAACACATTACCATACCTAATAAGTCTTAGGAAACCTGTTGGCACTGAAACCTGTTTCCAGCCGCCTCGAAATGTGTAAACACAGGCCCTGCAAATTTTTCACGGGCATGTTTTACCATTCGTCCTGCAAAAGAGTGGCAAGTTCAGGTAACGTTTAGGGAGCTGGGCAAGGATGACTAATCCTTCTCTTGAAAGTAGACCACAAAGGCTCAATAATATTGAGGTCAGTGTTGACCAGGAGAGATGCTCACAAAACCAGACCTCGGCGACGTTAGCTGTGTGAACAGGGAACCTGCCGTTTTGGAAGGCGCATCACAATTGAAGAACAAATTTTATACCATGGGATAGACCTCATCATTCACCCATAGAACCGTTGGTTGTAACGCGATCTTGCAGAGTAGCCCTGGGGCACATTAATATCACAATGTGGTTGGCCAAATCATAAGCGAGTCTTTGGTCGTAACCTTGCCAGAAGCTGGAAACAATGAAAAACCAGACGCATAGGACCAAATGACTTTTCCAATGTTCCATGGCACTGGTTTTGTGACTTCGGCATTACGTTTTCTTGTTGAGGGCTTTTTCAGCCTTGGTAAGTTGTTTTGAAGTTCCAGCTCACCCCGGAGTCCCCTTCTCATGGAGTTCCCTTCATGTTGCTTTTGTCCTGGCGAGGTTCGTGAGAGTGATATTCTGTTCTGCTGTGGTTTTTGCAGCTGTCGTCCTCTTTGTTTTTCGTCTCATGCCTCTTAATGGTCGTCTTTCACGATAACACCCACACGCTGTTACTTGGCGGATGATGTTTTTCCGCTTTCCTGTTTATGGTATAAATCTTGCACACGGTGAGTCTCGAAGCAACAGGAAATTCATTCACCTTGATTACGGTAGTACACATCGTTCGAACACCTACAATTTGGCCGCGCTCGAATTCACTTCGCTCCGACATAATGCACTCACAAATACACTCCTGGAAATTGAAATAAGAACACCGTGAATTCATTGTCCCAGGAAGGGGAAACATTATTGACACATTCCTGGGGTCAGATACATCACATGATCACACTGACAGAACCACAGGCACATAGACACAGGCAACAGAGCATGCACAATGTCGGCACTAGTACAGTGTATATCCACCTTTCGCAGCAATGCAGGCTGCTATTCTCCCATGGAGACGCTCGTAGAGATGCT
Source organism: Schistocerca americana (assembly GCF_021461395.2). Lineage (NCBI taxonomy): Eukaryota > Metazoa > Arthropoda > Insecta > Orthoptera > Acrididae > Schistocerca > Schistocerca americana. The sequence goes on along the minus strand of NC_060121.1, from coordinate 715,524,293 downwards.
GGATGTAGTCCTGTGGAACGGCTTGCCATGCCATTTCCACCTGGAGCCTCAGTTGGACCAGCGTTCGTGCTGGACGTGCAGACCGCGTGAGACGACGCTTCATCCAGTCCCAAACATGCTCAATGGGGGACAGATCCGGAGATCTTGCTGGCCAGGGTAGTTGACTTACACCTTCTAGAGCACGTTGGGTGGCACGGGATACATGCGGACGTGCATTGTCCTGTTGGATCAGCAAGTTCCCTTGCCGGTCTAGGAATGGTAGAACGATGGGTTCGATGATGGTTTGGATGTACCGTGCACTATTCAGTGTCCCCTCGACGATCACCAGTGGTGTACGGCCAGTGTAGGAGATCGCTCCCCACACCATGATGCCGGGTGTTGGCCCTGTGTGCCTCGGTCGTATGCAGTCCTGATTGTGGCGCTCACCTGCACGGCGCCAAACACGCATACGACCATCATTGGCACCAAGGCAGAAGCGACTCTCATCGCTGAAGACGACACGTCTCCATTCGTCCCTCCATTCACGCCTGTCGCGACACCACTGGAGGCGGGCTGCACGATGTTGGGGCGTGAGCGGAAGACGGCCTAACGGTGTGCGGGACCGTAGCCCAGCTTCATGGAGACGGTTGCGAATGGTCCTCGCCGATACCCCAGGAGCAACAGTGTCCCTAATTTGCTGGGAAGTGGCGGTGCGGTCCCCTACGGCACTGCGTAGGATCCTACGGTCTTGGCGTGCATCCGTGCGTCGCTGCGGTCCGGTCCCAGGTCGACGGGCACGTGCACCTTCCGCCGACCACTGGCGACAACATCGATGTACTGTGGAGACCTCACGCCCCACGTGTTGAGCAATTCGGCGGTACGTCCACCCGGCCTCCCGCATGCCCACTATACGCCCTCGCTCAAAGTCCGTCAACTGCACATACGGTTCACGTCCACGCTGTCGCGGAATGGTACCAGTGTTAAAGACTGCGATGGAGCTCCGTATGCTACGGCAAACTGGCTGACACTGACGGCGGCGGTGCACAAATGCTGCGCAGCTAGCGCCATTCGACGGCCAACACCGCGGTTCCTGGTGTGTCCGCTGTGCCGTGCGTGTGATATTTGCTTGTACAGCCCTCTCGCAGTGTCCGGAGCAAGTATGGTGGGTCTGACACACCGGTGTCAATGTGTTCTTTTTTCCATTTCCAGGAGTGTACATAGAATCATAGAATACTGTTCTGATCACTATCGACACTTGCAGTGTCTTGAGGACATTCTACAGAAGCCGTTCGTTATCAAATACATCAGCGCAAACTGCAGACTTGGCTAGCATTTGCATTTGCACTCAAGCATGCGTTTCTCACGGACTTCCCGTATTTTTGTCCAACTCCTGTACTTCCCTTTTGTTAAGCGCTTATCTACTACGATGGTCGCTATCTACTTTGGGTACTGTTATTACCTCCTCACCATAATGTGTCTAAGACTTATCATACACTAGTGACTGTCACCTTACCTGCAAAACGCGCAGTCTGAGTACGAGGGCGAACGGATAGCTGGCTTCCAGGAGTCCCGGGTCGTCAGGCGTGGTGCACCCGCTGCTCGCCAGGGGCACAGCGCTCGATTCCTTGCGCCGGTCCAGCACCGCCTGCACATATGAACGAACCAACATTACATCCCGGTCTTATGTACCTTTGAGAAGAAACGTTCCGTTATACGTAGAATCTTCATCACCAGATTTGTAACATTATCTTCTCCTCCCTTCACTGTGATGGCAAATTTTATCCTTTCACTTCCTGTCCCCCGCCCCCCCCCCCCACAACCCTTATGAACGGTCGCCAGGCACATCCTGAATAATAAATAATTTACAGACTTTTGGTGACAAGTAAAACATCTCAGACAATTACTTTGTGCATTAATAAATACATCATAAAAAAAAGATGAACCTTTGGAACTGACAGATGACACTAGAAGATGGTTAAAAATTCATGCGGATAATTTTTTAATAGATTTTATTATTGTGTAAACATTATAGAGTGTTAATGTGACCGACTAGCATTGAAATTCTCAGTCTACTTCTTTGCCCTGTACCGAGGATGAGCTACTCTGATTTGTCATTTCTTAAAAGTCACGGTAGGAACAGGGCAGACAGGAACAGTATTTGGGAAATCCCTCAGTTCATGAATGAACGATAAGGCCATCCATGAACTGACGTAGTAAAATACTTGTACAAAAAGCGCTTTAATCTACCTACATTTTCAATGCCACTATTCCTAACCTGTTACAAAGAACTGTGAGAGAAAGACATGGCGATGACGTCTATGAAGATCCACTTGACGTGTACAGTAGAGGAATGTATACTGACACAATTTACCGGGAGTAACTGTACTTGATGTCAGGGGAAGAACGGTTTTAGTACATTAGTTTCCGTCCTGTGGCAGGATTTATAGTCAGTTCAGTACGACGACAGATAACAATGACAAAAGTGTTTTTGACGTGTGAAATGCACTTATCATTTACAGTGCACGTTACTTCTCTTTAGATCTGAATGAAATTATATTACTCGCTGTGCGCATGTATAGACCTAGAACTACTTGAACATTTACTTGACTGTCTGACGAAATTATACAGTTTTTATCTCTTATTCGTTATGACTAGGAAAGAAAGAAATTAAGGAAAAATAAGTGTGTTGTTTCGCCGTTATCGGTGTTCTAGAGGGGTAGTAGTGCAGACACATCTGGGTATGAAATTGGGCGTAGCCTATTCTAGCGAAATAATTCTGAACACCATTGCAAAGATTTTGAGAAACTACGGGACATGCAATTCAGGAAGTTATGGAGTGAAATGATTAGTAAGGCTCGATCGAATACCTTTCTCGTTTCATCATCGCGATTATTACTAACCTAGAAACTGACTTGCTTATGGGAATGAACACCATTCAATGGTTATTCCACAATGTAAACATTAAGACATTGTAAACACAGTGACATTTTTTCTGCATAACAGACAAAAAATTGCACTAGTGCTATTTGCCCTCCTGACAGGTACCTTGAAATGAGAAAGCCTTAGGAGTTAAGCCTTAGGAGTCCACTGGATAAATACGAAGACTAAGTGTTATACAGTCACTTAAAAATGCTGGAAGCTGTTGCAAATAGAATGTGTGAGGTCGTGAATTACAGAAACTGACCGTTAGTACCAATGAAATGTTTAGTTAATATTAACAGAAAAATTGTAATTCCCATTAAAGGGGTGGTGTGTTACACCACGACATAGTGTTCAGATATTAATTTCTAAGAATCGGTTCGTCGATCTGCTGTGATCCTCTTGTGCCATTCTTTTCATTTCAACGTAGCACCTACAACCGACGTCAGTAATTGTTTGTTGTGCATACTACAATCCCTGCTTTCCCCAACACCCCCCCCCCCCCAAACCCTCCACAGTGTCCTCAAGTACCTTGGAGTTTATTCCCAACCGGCTGATGTGGCCGAGCGGTTCTAGGCGCTTCAGTCTGGAACCGCTCGAACGTTGCGGTCGCATGTTCGAATCCTGGCACGGGCATGGATGTGTTTGATGTCCCTAGGTTAGTTAGGTTTAACTAGTTCTAAGTTCTATGGGACTGATGATCTCAGATGTTAAGTCCCATAGTGCTCAGAGCCATTTGAACCGTTTGAGGTTATTGCCTAATGTGAAAACAAATGTCCTATCCTGACACTCCTTGTTCTACTTTGTATTTTTGACACACTGTTCTCCAGAATTCTAGAGCGCTCTGGATAAAGTAGGTAGCATATTAACAACTGTCTCGAAATGGACAGAAAGCTTGCAGTCATAGGACGGATGGTCAGCGTGGGTATAGCGACAAACGGGGTTGGAAATTGGAAATTTGTGGTAAGGTCTTATGCGACCAAACATAACTTGCGCTAAGGACAACACACACACGCAAGCCCGAGGGAGGACTCGAACCTCCGACGGAGTGAGCCGCCCGTACCGTGACAAGACCCCTCTGACCGCCCGGCTAAACGGGGTTGGAACAACATTTAGCAGCTAAAGGAACGGGAAAAAAACAGTTACCGTGCGCTATGTGATGATGAAGACAGCATTTGGGTGGCTTCACAAGAGGAAGAATCATCGGGAAAATGGAAGAAGGAAGAAGCGTGGCGAGTGTAGCTCAGGAGTTTGGTATTGCTCACAGCACTGTTTCAGGCGTAAGGGGAATGTTTCGAACTATAGGCGTTGTTGCCTGAATGAGTGGATGTTGTCGACCACAATCGCTACATTGCACAACAAGCGCTCGCAACCACATTTAACGAGAGTGGAAGGCACTCTCCACTGCGGCACGACAACTACATTATAGTGATATCTTTGCCCACAGTACATTGTGTTACGCTGACAAATCGACGGCACCGTTTGTGATGGTACCAAGAGTATAGGAACTGGACCACCGAGGAGTGGGCTCGAGTGCTCTACTCTGAGAGAGCACGTTTAGTCTGGGTAATGGTTCTGGACGTACCGTCATATGGCGAGAAGTGGAAATACGTGATGGCTCCACGAACATGATCGTTCTGAGGTTCTGTGTCATCGTGTGGGGAGGCAAAATGTGGCATGGGCATAATGACCTCCAGATGTCTGAATACGGTACTGTCACCAGCCAATGTTAATTTGTCTCTGTACTCCTTCCCCATGGGTTTCCTTTCACTGATAAATTTGGCTCTGACTTCATTTTTATGGCTGACAACGGCCGCTCAAGCAGGTGGTGTGGCTCTGGAAACGAAAGGACATTTAGGGAATGGCCTGATCTGCCTATTCGTCCGACATAAATTCCATCGAGCAACTGTGGGATGTGTTGTATTACGACGACCATCCAATTGCTGTCAACCGTGCTCGTGGAAGAATGAACCGCTCAACCGCAAGAAATCCTTACCAACCTTGTGGTCATCGTGGGAGAACGTTGCAGAGCATACGTTGTCGTCGGTGGTGATCCCATACCCTATTAACAATCTTGTCTAGGCCATTGTAATGTCCAGGAAACTGTTATAAATCAGAGTGTCTTCTGTGTAATTATTTGGATTTTCTCATGTTGAAAAATTAGAAGGAATGATCTGGTTTTTTTTTTTTTTTTTTTTTTTTTTTTTTTTTTTTTTTTTTTTTTTGTAAAAGCTTTCAGTAGCCAAGATCGCATCAGTTCGTCTCTATTTTTCACAACCGGTTTCGACGGATATCACTATTATTACTCGGATTAATCGCGGCTGGCTACAAGTGGAATCGAGTCCTCATCCACCACGTATCAGTCTAATTTCTTAACATCGACACCATACAAATTCATGGCAAAGGAACGAGACCTTGATTTAATAATTAAATAGCTGCGTTGACATATTGGTACACCATTTGTATGGGAGCTTTGAATTTGTCTTTCTGCAGGTTTCATAAAACTCGGTGGCAGTGGCCATCAAACGTTTCTCCTTAGTGTTATTATCTCGAATTGGCAAATGAATTTCTATGTACTTACACATGAGACTCGCAAGCGACATTTCCTCATGGAAACTGCTGTCTTCGCCTTGGAAGAAAAGGTGATGGTGATAATGGTATGAGCACCACTCAATATTTAAAACTGGTGTCGTATCTGTCGCACTACTAAACCTAAATGGGACAGTTCTCAGAGATTTTGTGGAGATTACTAAATTCGTAGTTGCAGCTTAAAACAGTATTTTAGTATTTTGAGCAACAATTTATGTATAATAAACGAATTAGTTGTACACCGTTGATCGGAAACATTATGAGCACTCCTCGAAGCGAGACAGAATGCTTCCCGGTGATATTACGGGCACGTGATGCGGCAAGGAACTTGTGAGCGTTAATTTAGAATATGTCTACCCTGTGCCTTTATGTCGGCTTGAAGTCTTTAGAGGAATGAGGTGCCTGAAAGTTTGTGGATGACTGGGAACCCATTCTTCCTCATTAGCCGCAAAGCAGAGAAGTTTAGTGGTGCTGGACGCTGGGGTCTGTAGAGAAGTCGAAATTCCATCTCACCACGAAGGTGTAGCACTGGGTTCAGCTCGGGACTCTGGAGAAGCCAGGACACTTCAGGTATTTTACAGTTCTCAAAACCGTTTCCTCGCATGTGCTTCCTGGCAATGTGTATTGTCATGCTGACTCAATCATCGTCTGCGAACTGTTTCTCTACTGTAAGCAGTACACAATGCAGCAAATTATGTTCACATCCTTCCGCAGTTGTTTTCTTAAACACAATAATGGGACACGAAAAGAAAGAAAAACGATTCCGTAACACCACCTCCTCCGGACTTCACTGTAGCCACTGCACAAGACGAGAGGTTTCGATTTGCTAGCATTCTTCACACCCAAACCCTTTAGTCGAATTGTTGCAATATACAGCGTGATTCATCATTGCAGATCATTTGTTTCTAGTAATCCACTGTTCAATAACGTCCCTATTTATACCACCTCAAGCGTCGCTTAGCATTCACGACGGAAATGTGTGCCTTTATAAGGAGCTGCACGACCATTACACCAACTCTTTTTTAACTCTCTAAGCAGTCACTGAGCTACTTCGACTGCTGGTGGTTCCTTCGAGTTTACTCTTCACAATCACAACACCAACTGTCGAGCGTTGAACTGTTCCTGACAATTTTGTTACTCGGGTGACATCCAATGATTAGTCCACGTTCGAAGTCATTGAGCGCTTCGGATGGACAACTTCTTCCTGTAACCCCAACTCCTTTTCTAGTGACAATAAAGCACAGGTCGCCTCTTTTTCAATTAACAGATCTAGCTCACATGACATTTGGTGGGCAGTTCCGCATTACGTTTAATTTTTATCAGATGGTGTATAAACGAGACACAGACGAAAGCGAGAAGCCACCGCGATTCTTGACACCACCAGAAGTGGGACACTGTTCTTCGTACATTGTGTTATCACCATGAATGTCATGCAGTGCAGTGTGCTCCCCTGCTGGCTACAAGGTTCGTAAGGAGCGTTCCATTCTCCCTCCAGTAAGGCTGACGACAGCTGGATAGTCGCTGGAGCATGTGGACGATCTACAATACGCTTCCCAAACGCATCCTAAACGTTATTGATGGGATTTAAGTCCGGGGAACGGACAGGTCGTACATTCACCGAATGCCCTCTCGTCCCAAGAGCCCCTGCACCTCCTCGGTTTGATGCAGTCGTGCGTCGCCTTCCATAAAAACGAAGTTAGTACTATTAAAAAGACGCATTGCGTAGCCCCATAGGGCGAGAGGTGGTAACACGTAATGCACTCAGGAACATTGTCACATGTGATTGTCTTGGTGATTAAAGTGTTATGCTGTCGGAATGGATAATGTTGCATGGGTGTACCGATCTCCAAACACCTTCTCAAGAGAAACCCACCGGTCAGTGTTATTGCGACACGATTTGTTCCCCATGTGTATCTTCTTCACTGATGCATTCGGCTCAGAGTTCATTTTTATGGATGACAATGCACGACCACAGCGAACAGCGCAGGCGGAGGGGCTCTTGGAACGAGAATACACTAGGCGAATGGACTATAGCAGCCTTACCCCCGACTTATATCACAAACAGCACGTGTGGGATGCATTAGAGAGTCGTATTGGAGCACGTCCGCATGCACCATCGACCGTCCGTCAGTCGTCAACCGCGTTCTTGGAGGAATGGATTCGATCATCGTCACTGGACTGTGGACCAATGGGAACATGTCACCTGGTGGGATGAACCACGACTGTTGATACGCCAGCTCGATGGCCGTGTGTAGATTGACCATCATCCAGGCTAATGACTGGACGAAACATACACCACGCCGCGAACATATTTCGTGGTGGCTGTTTTACGCTGCGGGACTCATTCGCGTGGTTTCCATAACGACTGTGGTCGGAATCAAAGGAACCGTTGCGGCCGTGGGCTATGTAAACTTTGTTCGTTGTTGTCGACGGCGATGGACTCTTCCAGTAGGATAACTGACCATCTCAGATAGAAAGAATCGTGCAGCAGTGGTTTAACGTAGTGGTAGGAACAATGAGAAGTAGCAGATGAAAACAGTCGATACAGGTAGCAGTTGGAAATTAATCGACTAAGACGAATTTTACTTCTATGCAACGGTTTATTTATTCATTCACTCACTTTAGTGGAGCGAGACTCTAGGAACAACCGAATGAAACGAACCGATTTAGTGTGTTGTAGGTTTGTGTATGGTTTAGATTATTACTCATTCTTCTCTTTCGAGTGAAACAAGTCTTTAGCAGCAACAGAAAGAAAATAAACGATGCAGTCCGTTGCAGTTTTGCATTTTGACGAAATTAATGATTTGTCTTGGAACTGAAACCAGTTTGTGGCCGGCCGGAGTGGCCGAGCGGTTCTAGGCGCTTCAGTCTGGAACCGCGCGACCGCTTCGTTCGCAGGTTCGAATCCTGCCTCGGGCATGGATGTGTGTGATGTCCTTAGGTTAGTTAGGTTTAGGTAGTTCTAAGTTCTAGGGGACTGATGACCTCAGCTGTCAAGTCTCATAGTGCTCAGAGCCATTTGAACCATTTTTGACCCAGTTTGTGGCGTTTCCGTCGGTAGAACCATGCACTCGTTCTATCAACTGAAACCATTCTGTAGTGTTTATCTGACTGAATCTTCTGAGCGAAACCAGTTTTATGAATTTTCGCAGGGTGAACTAAGGCAATGGTATCTAACTGATGTATGCAAAACTCCTGAGAGTAGTCCTACCTCCGAGACTACATGAAGATACGTGACGGACATTATAAATGTTCGGTTAGTGATCTACCGAAAAGACTAATTGTACATTTCATCGCTTATAACTGATTAAGACATTTCCGTGTATTAAGTTGTATCTAACTAATCTGAAGTATTTTTAGGGGTACAATGTTGATTATTAAAATTATCAAAGGGATACGTGAAGAAAGAAGAAACATCACTAAATTTTAGTGACAGCTACAGTTCTGTTTTACCGAAACGTGTGAAGATGTCCAAAATTAAAAGTCGCCTGAATGTAGCCATTAATCACTTTTACTTGTGTCGGAGGTTAATATTTTGTACGGGGAAATACGTCTCCAGCCACAAGCGTACATATCACACCCATGTACGTAAAAATGTTTACATCCCACAGCCTGCGAGAACTATCAGGCAAAGTATTTCACGAGGATGATGGAATGAACCACTGTCGCAAACCGTCTGGAGAACCAGAAGCTGCAATTTTAGTCTCCTGACTCCCAGCGCACTGAGTTCTGAGCGGAAACAATTGATCGTTTAGGCAGTATTAAATCATTATTGACGATTGCACTTTGTTATATCGGTTTTTGTCACTATTTTTGTCGTTCTGATATTTGATTTTTATTTGGTGCCAGTAAGTAGCAGGTTGTTCAGTTTTTTATCCATGTGCATAAAAGTGCGTTTATTTAAGAGTGAACTCGATATGGAAAAAAATGCCTCAACATTTAGCTGCATGGGAATTGTAGACAAAACCAGACAAAGATGTTTCAGTCAGCATGAGCTTTATAAAGATAAGATATTTCCTTGATTCTTCCAGTAAAGTTATGGAACATGTTCAAAGGAAATGCCACCAGTTCTTAAACATTGCGTCAGCGGCTAATTCTTCAGAACGAACAATAGGGAATCATACCGCTACATCCGCTGCTGGTAAAATGTCTGCCTCTTCAGCCTCTGGACCCATGCTGTGTACCTGTTTTTCTACTAGTACTGTCACTTCATGGCTGTAGCACGTGCATCAAGTATTCAACTTCATTTCGCACGAAGCTTTGCAATAATCAGTGGTAAACGAACCGTCTGGTCGTTCAAGTATTGCAGCCCCGCAAGCGCCAGGAAAAATTCTACTATAGGCGACCATCTTTGATATTATGAAGGTAACAGAACAATATAGTGGTGAAAGAATTTCCACCTTCTTTGGGCACTACTGTAATGCAAGCTCTGACGTTAAGATACTATCTCCGTGGTATTCTTATCATAGCTGCCCTCAAATGAGGGTAGTTACGGGCAATAAACTGATTTAAATCAGATATGTTTCAATGACTGCGGACAGGAGGACGAACATAAAAACACAATGGTTTTTAACACTAGCAGCGCTCTCTATTGAACAGTACCAACTTCATTCTGCTGAACTGGCCATTGTACAGTACCGCAGTTCCGCAGACACTGAAAGAACATTTTTTTCCTGAATGAGGTACCAGTGACAGTGTTTTCTCTTGTCACTTACAGTGCATGTGTTAAGGTAGATGCAGCAAACAAACTGGCATCTACATTTACATCATAGTCTGCAAGCCATTACTGACTAAGTCACGCTCCCCTGTTCCGGTCTCAAAAGGTGCGTCTGCAGAATGATTGTTGACAAGTCATTGTACTAACTCTAATTTCTTGAATTCTATAGTCGTGGACATTTCATGAGATGTCTGGGGGAGGAAGTAACATGTTCCAAGAAAGTGCTCTCTCGAAATTTCCATAGTAAAACTTTCCTTGATACACAAAGCCTGTCTGGAGTTTGTTGAACATCTCTGTAATGTCAGATATCCTCTCGCACTGACTAAACGATCCCATGACGAAACGTGCCGCTCTTCATTGGACCCTCTGTATCTCTTCTATCACGCCGATGTGGAAAAATTCCATATCGATGAACAATACTCAATAATCGGTAGACCAGTCCCTCATAAGCCACTTCCTTCGTGGATGAGTTACATTTCCTTAAGATCCCTCCTACTACTCTTAGTCTAACAACTGCTTTTCCTACTTTTTGATTAATGTGGTCATTCCACTTAATGTTTCTCTGGATAGTTACTTCTAGATGTTTTTCGGTAGATACTGCTTCCAGAAATGTTTCATCATTGGTGTAATTGTAAAGAACATCCTGTGTATTTAGCAGTATTTTATGTTTATTTACATTCACAGTCAACTGCCATAGCTTGCGACATTCACAATCCGCTTCACGTCATTCTGCAAATCGATATTGTCTTCTGGTCTTTTACTTTCTTGTAGACAACCACATCATCTGCGAACAGTCTTAAAGAGCTTCTGATGATTTTTACTAGATAATTTATATACATTGTAAACAGCGACTGTCCTATCATATTTCCTTGGGATAGTCCGGAAATTACATTAATCTGTGATTTTGATCAAGGAAGCGACTTCTTGGGTTCCACCTGCAAGGAATTCTGGAATGCATTCGCACATCTGGTACGATACTCGATAAATTCGTACATTTTTCACTTAACGGTAGTGTAGGGCGGTGCCAAATACCTTCCTGAAGTCAAGCAACACGGGATAAATCTGAGCGCCGTTATCTACCATATCATGGATTAAATGTTGTTCATTACGGTTGCGCTATTTATATACGTAATTTAGTAGTGTTTGGTGAGTTCGACACCCCTGAATCAGCAACAACAACCTCCACTAGTGCCGCAAAACCGTTGGTCATTTCTATGGGAAATCGGTTCACAACATCCTCCATGGTCCAACGATGTCAAAGAGTATTGACTATGAAGGCAGGCACAAATATAAGAATACATCTAGTGCAGTATCTGATAAAAAGGATTAACGCCTTATGAAATAAGACAGCATCAGTGACTGTACCAAAGCGTCACTTCGACCCCTCGCAGCTGGTGCTATCGAAGGCCGGAAAAATCTGCACAGTCTGCAGAATCTCTTGAAATCGAGGAATATGGACCAAATTTTTTCACTAAAGCGTTGGTCAAAAGTAGACTGTAAATTAAAAATCTACCATACCACTGAGAGCTAGGGTTCGGTTAATACTTTTAATATTTCCGTGGTAACTGATGTATAAATGAAAAGTAATTTGTGGTTTGAGCAAAATTCAATACTTACTAACGCATTTATTGTGTTTTGAAATCAATAGAAACTACACGAAAACGCAGAGACCTTAATCTGTAGCTTTCCCCTAAACTAATTAACGGAAACCTATCTGTTTTCATAATAACATTGAGTGTGTACACTCACAGCTGATTAAAACAATGGTACAGGATGGTGTAATGTAATTCAACGAAATAATTTTCAGACATTATTTTAAAACTTTGAACGCACTGGTGTGATAAAGGTGTGCGCCAGAAACGGTAATGCGACATTGTCTCAGTTTGATTCCCCATCGATTCGAGTCAACCATTGTCGCATCGGTTACACAATACAAGCATGCACATCAGGAAAGAAATATCTGCATAATAACACTAACGCGAAGGCACATTTGAACACAATGAGATTACCTTTTGAGACAATCCTACATTTCATCATGCAGATTTTTGTGTTTACATTAATTTAAAAGGTTGCAAATTCGGAATTTAAAAAACTTATTTCTTTGTCTGCACTGTTTAAATGCCAATATAAAATACAGAATGTCATAGCGATGTACAAGAAACTCCAATGAAAACAAAGAATCTTTAACTGTTATATAAATATAAACATGAGTGGGAGAAATTTTATTTTTTAAGTAAAGTGATAAATTCCATCAGATACACAGTACTTAAAAATGTTATTCATATTCTGAAGTTATAATAAATACAGAAATTCAAGGAAAATAAACAAATGATAACAAATATTTTCCACGAAATAGGCAGACGCATACGCTTTAAAAGCACCTGTTTAAGCAACCCAATTTTTAAAATGATTGTACGGCATTTTAAATCTGTTCCGTGCCTCAACATTTAACGATGCTGAATTATCGGTGATGAGTGTAAACCAGCAGAACACGAGAGCCAAAGCTTCAATAACATTCAATTAAAAAGTAATTATTCATTTAATTAAATGTAAACTTAGAGTGCACCACCAGCTATTAAAATTTTGCAACCAACCAAGCACTGATATTAAATATCAGAAGTAACAAATATTCATATTTATGTAAACAAATACACAGATTTTTGAAATGCCATATTTATAGAAATACACTTGTTATTTATCTCCCCATGATATTAGATAGGTAATCTGTCTCTAAAATCGTAGTTGACTTCGTAGCAGTTGAGGAGAGCCCCGCCTACCGTCCTAAGGGAGCCATGGGTCTGATGATGGTTATGTAAAAATAACCGAAACTGGTTACCTATGTCATTGAAACATAAATCTTGTGATCAAGATTGAACTTTAGTCAAAATATAGGAACTGGTAGGTTTTCCTCCCTGTTTCTGCCCTGTCCCAGGTTTCTTGATGATGATGATACTGTTTGATTTGCGGGGCGCTCAACTGCGCGGTCATCAGCACCCGTACAAAGTATCAATTCTTATACAGTCCATTTTCTTCACAATTCAGTCTAGACGCTGTCACGAAGATGATGATGGTGAAATGATAAGGACAACACAAACACTCAGCCCCTGGGCAGAGAAAATCCTCAACCAGGCAGGGTACCGAACCCGGGACCACATGATCCAGAGGCAGCGACGCTAGTCACTAGACCACGAACTGCGGTCCTCAGATTTCTTGCCATTCTCTCTCAATGCACGCCTTTATTTCCTTATTCGATACGGCTCTTGTGCACAATATCTCCTGTATATTATCATAGTCGCGCTTTGGAACCATTGTTGTGCATGTCTCTTTGTTGTTGCTATATCTAGACGTAGGAAGTCAAATATCATCAACAGCGCCTCAGTCGGTGTTCTTCTTATGTGCCGGTCAGTCACAGAAGTACACTTCTCTGTGCTCGCCGTAGAGCCTTTGCTGTCCTTACATTTCAGCTGCCACTATGTGCAATAAGAAGATACCACAACGCAATCTCACTTCCTACTATGGGCTATTGGCCGAGCGTTTTCGCTCATTGAGCCGCTATTAACCCAAACGGTCAATCTGTAGCCCATAATAGCAAGTAAGATTACTCTGTGGTATGTTCTTATTGCACTTATAGGCAGCTGAAAATTCCTTTGGCCAGTTGTTGCTATTTAATTTGGTATTTTAATGCCTCTCTGGTAGACGATTTCTACATGTGCACAGAAGTTTCGCTTTTCGTCCATGTCAGTTCTATGGTACTTATATACTGATTTAGTAATTTATTCTGACTGTGATATTTATAGTTCTTGATAATGTTCTTTTTAGTAACATATAAGCTATACTGTAAGCTGCTATCGTTAATTTGTTTCCTGTGCACCAGTTACTTTGTCTTACAGGAAGTATTCTATTGTTTTCCTCTAATTTAACCCTCGTGTTAGCAGATACTACAATTAGCAGATTGCCTGCGTAAGCGATGCAGGCTCTAGTATTTGTCATACTCTGAAGCTGGTTTAGTAATGGTTTTATGCCAGCATCCCAGAACTCAGGACAACATACTGAGCCCTATGGGCAGCTTTTGTGATGTCTTACACAGTTTTCATTGCAGGACATTCTAATGCACCTGCCTGTCTGTGCGATAATCTCATAGATTCTTATAGACATACCTGGGACTTTCCATCTGTTTCAGTCTTTTGAACAGGTAGGCCACCACAAATTATCAAACGCCCCAGCCATATAAATTATTATGCCTAAAGCATACTTGTCGTTTGATGCGTTCGCAATATCCATCCTCGATGGATTTCTCTTTCCTGAAACCGTACTGAAAGAGGCTAATGCTTATTGCCTGTCTGTCGTCCCTCAGGTGACGACATGGAAGCTTTTCCGGTACTTGGCTACCGCATTTACCAAAAAAATCAGCCTGTATGATTTCGGTTCTCTTCAGTCTTTGTCTTCCCCCCCCCCCCCCCCTTTTTAGGTATAGTGGTATTCGAGATTTTCAAATCCTGGGCACCTGATCATGCGAAAGACATTCGCTTAATAAAAGTGTTTTTGATCCACACTTTGGTCTATATTATATCAGGTTCTGGTGTTTCCTTCTTCTTTAACGCCATTATTGCCAGTCTCACTTCCTGCTCTGGAAATGGAAACACAACACCGTTATTCACATGCTACTCCAGTAATTCAGAGCGAAGACGCTGATAGTACTCTGTGTCTTACATCGTTGTATCGTCCGGCAAGTTCTGAGTAGATACTGCACTGATGTCTCCCAGTCTGCCGGCATCGTGCTATCGGATCGTCTCAGGGTTAATAATACGGTTGGTGATTGAACCTTGTTTGTTGCAAATCTGTATGGAAGTCCCTGAATGTATGTTACCACTTGGTCCTTAAGGCAGGCCTCCCATTTTTCTACACTTTTTTTGTTGTAGTATTTTATAGTGTTGTTTGTTCGACGGAAACTCCTCCTTTCTTGTTATTCTGTTGCCTATAAGGATCTTCGGCAGTTCTGGAGGAACTCCAGGAAATTTTAAACTCTTTTGACTTCCTAACAAATGTTGGGCTCGCCTTGTCTTGTGCTGTCTGCAACGCTCGTAGTGATTCGTACACTTTGGCGACAACACCAAATCCGCTTCTTTGCAGTGGTTCTATCTTGAATTCTGCCTTTAAAAATTCCCAACTTGCCTTTTGTAGATTGTATAGTCACTCGGGATGGATGTTAGCGACTGAGTCATTATCTGCGTTTGCAACTTTGAACTATATGAGACTACAGCCACTTGTTGTTAATTCCATCACAAATCTTCCAGTTGACAATGTGGTCATAATTTTTTTAAATTTATGAGTGTGACATCTACAATTGTTGACGCACCTGTGCGATTTTGGAAAGTTGGTAGATTGACATGAGTGCCAAGTTTTTGTGAAATGTCCTGAAGGGAGAGTCCTATTTCATCCGTTACTCTCCTATGCCACAATGCTGTGTCTGTCGACACAGTATTGCTGCTATTTTTAAGTTTTCATATATGATTGTATCTTCTGCTGTTCTTGTTGTGGCCTTCAGTCCTGAGTCTGGTTTGATGCAGCTCTCCATGCTACTCTATCTTGTGCAAGTTTCTGCATCTCCAAGTACCTATTGCAGCCTACATCCTCCTGAATCTGCTTAGTAGATTCATCTCTTAGTCTCACTCTATACAGTACCTCCTCATTACTTACGTGATCTACCCATCTAATCTTCTAATCTTTGACATTCTTCCACACCACCACATTTACAGAGCTTCTATTCCCTTGTTGTCAAATGGTTCAAATGGCTCTGAGCGCTATGCGACTTAACTGCTGAGGTCATCAGTCGCCTAGAACTTAGAACTAATTAAACCTAACTAACCTAAGGACATCACACACATCCATGCCCGAGGCAGGATTCGAACCTGCGACCGTAGCGGTCGCCCGGTTCCAGACTGTAGCGCCCAGAACCGCACGGCCACTCTGGCCGGCCTCTTCTTGACGAAACTGCTTATCGTCCATGTTTCACTTTCATACAGGGCTACATTCCACACAAATACTTTCAGAAAAGGCTTGCTGACACTTACATCTATACTCGATGTTAACAAATTTCTCTTCTTCAGAAATGTTTCCTTGCCAATGCCAGTCCACATTTTATATCCTCTCTACTATGAGCGCATCATCAGTTATTTAGCTCCCCAAATAACAAAACTCATTTATCACTTTAAGTGTCTCATTTCCTAATCCAATTCCCACAGCATCACCTGATTTAATTCGACTACATTCCATTAACCTCGTTTTGCTTTTGTTGACGTTCATCTTATATCCTCCTTTCAAGACACTGTCCATTACGTTCACCTACTCTTCCAGGTCCTTTTCTGTCTCTAACAGAATTGCAATGTCATCGGCAAACCTCAAAGTTTTTATTTCTTGTCCAAGGATTTTAATTCCTACTAAATATTTCATTTGTTTCCTTTATTGCTTGCTCAATGTGCATATTGAATAACACCGGAGATAGGCTGCATCCCTGTCTCACTCGCATCCCAACCATTGCTTCCCTTTCATGCCCTCGACTCGTTCAACTGACATATTTGTCCCCAGCCACCGCTAGAATTTCTAAGAGAGTATTCCAGTCAACATTGTCAAAAACTTTCTCTAAGTCTACAAATACTAGAAACGTTGTTTACCTTTCCTTAATCTATCTTCTAAGATAAGTCGTAGTGTCACAAATGCCTCACGTGTTCCACCATTTCTACGGGATCCTTACTGATCGTTCCCGAAGTCGGCTTCTACAATTTCTCCATTTGTCTGTAAATAATTCGTGTTAATATTCCGCAGCCGTGAATTACGAAACTGATAGTTAGGTAATTTTCACACATGACAACACCTGCTTTATTTGGGATTGGAATTATTATATTGTTCTTGAAGTCTGAAGGCATCTCGCCTGTCTCATACATCTTGCTCACCAGATGGAAGAGTTTTGTCGTGGCTGGCTCTCCCAATGCTATCAGTAGCTCTAATAGAATGTTATCTACTCCCGGGGCCTTGTTTCAACTTAGGTTTTTCAGTGCTCTGTCAAACTCTTGACGCAATGTCATATCTCCCATTTGATAATCATCTACGTCCTCTTCCATTTACACAATATTGCCCTCAAGTACCTCGCCTTTGTATAAACCCTCCAATACTCCTTCCACCTCCTCCCTCTCCAGACTATTGAATATATTAATTATTGATGTAAAATTTTCCCTAGGCAGTCATTATTTCTGATACTAAAATGTAAACTTTCACGGCCGGAAATATGTCCATTATAATTATCCGGGCTGTTATGCCGTGGTCGGTTGATGAATTCTGAGGTGATTCCCAACGTTTCGTCTCCGACTGCGGGAGACATCTTCAAGAGGGTCATTAGCTTGATGGAAGGTCCAACACACACACACTGGCTCGCTACTGACTGCCGCTAAATGCCGTGTCCGCGCGCCCCCGCGCCGCGGCGTGACGTCACGTGTTTTGAAAACGTCAGTGCAATTGGCCGCTGTCCGTCGCCGTCGATCGCCGTTCCCATCACCCAGTAGTGGACGAGTGGTACACATCTTCTTTAACACCGGCATCCATATACCATTTAATTTGACGCCCTCCTCTTTTCGCTTGAAATTATTTGGGTGTTTAGCGATTTCGATTGCCTCCCTGTAGAGCCTTTCGTAGTATCCGCTCGTGGCCGCTAGTGCTTGCGTCTCCTCGAAACGAATATTGTGGTTCCCTGGCTGGAAAGCATGCTCCACAACAGCTGATCGTTCCGTTTCTCCTCTTCTACAATTTCCCTTGTGCTCTTCCAAACATTTAGAAACAGTTCTTTTGGTGGTACCCACATAAACATCACCACAGCTGCATGGAATCCTATACACTCCAGATTTTTCCAATGGTTTGCGAGCGTCCTTGGCAGGACTAAGGTATTCCTGTATCTTCTTGGTGGGCTTGTAAATTACGGTAATATTCCGCTTCGTCAAAATCCTCCCTATTCTTTCCGTTACATTTTTAACAAACGGCAGGAAAACCTTAGATTTTGCAGTAGCCTGTACGTCAATATGACTTCTGCGTGGCTGCCTCAACGCACGTTTTATTTCGGCGGACGAATATCCGTTCTTCGTTAGTGCATTGTGGAGATGTTCCATCTCAGCGCCGAGCAACTCAGGTTCACAAATATTTCTAGCTCTGTCCGCTAACGTCTCGATAACACCCCGCTTCTGTTGTGGGTGGTGGTTCGAATCCCGGTGCAAATAACGGTCCGTGTGCGTGGGTTTGCGGTACACTGAGTGGCCCAAACTACCATTTTCGTTTCTAAACACAAGCACATCGAGGAAATGTAGTTTGCCGTCTACCTCCTCCTCCATAGTAAACTGAATTCTTGAGTTTATACTGTTCATATGTTCGTGGAACCGGCTTAGTTCCTCCCTACCATGTCTCCACAACACAAACGTGTCATTCACGTATCGGAACCATACATTTGGTTTCTTGCTGGCAGTACCTAAGGCCTGTTCTTCGAATTTCTCCATAAAGAAGTTTGCAATTACGGGACTTAGGGGGCTTCCCATAGCCACGGCATCCGTTTGCTCATAAAACTGTTCATTCCACTTGAAGTATGTGGTCGTCAAACAACACTTAAACAGCTCTAAAATATCGGCAGGAAAAATTCGATCCAGCTGTTCCAATACATCATTAAGTGGAACCATGGTAAACAGCGATACCACATCGAAGCTGACCAATATGTCCCCCGGCTGGACCACTATGCCATTCAATCTGCTGATGAAATGTGTCGAATTCTTTATATACGAGTCCGAACGGCCTACATGTGGTTTTAACAGTGTAGTCAAAAACTTGGCTAACGAGTAGGTGGGCGAACCAATGGCACTTAGTATCGGTCTTAACGGAACATTTTCTTTATGAATTTTGGGCAATCCATAAAGCCTCGGTGGTAGCGCAACCGAACTGCAGAGACCTTTCTGTACACTCTCTTCAATGGAGGACTTTTTTATTAACCGCGACACAGTTCTGAGAACGTTGTTAGTGGGGTCCTTATTCAGCTTCCTATATGCTTGCGGATCCAGTAGATCCGTAATTTTTCTCTGATAGTCGGCCACATCCATAACCACCGTTGCGCTTCCATTGTCAGCTGGGAGAACCAAAATACTATCGTCGTCATTCAGGAGTTTTAAAGATCTTCTCTCACCCACAGTTATATTACTTTTCGGCGGTTTTGGATTGGCTAATATTCTCACTGTTTCTATACGGATTTCTTCAGCTGTTACGGAATCTACACTGCGAATTCCTGCTTCTACATTGGCTATAATTTCTTCCGTGGGCACAAAACGCGGACTAACAGCAAAATTTCCTCCCTTGGCAAGCACAGATGTCTCATCGTCAGATAACGAACGTTTGGACAAATTGATAACGGTCCGGGAAACGTCTAAATGCCGAACAGTCTGATTAGGTAGCAAATTATCAAACTTCTTCTTCTGTCTACTAGATGTCGTCAACATACGCTTCCCCATTGTATCATGCAGTAGTGTATCAATTTTATCCCAGTCACCGCTGCACAGTTTATTACTGATCGTAATATGGAGAGACATTAACTTACAGTTTGTGCTTGCCAAGTCCCGTCGTGTCTGCTGAGTGCGCTCTCGTAGTAAGGCCTCCTCAGTCCCTTTGAAAATGCGTTGTGCCTTTCCCGATTAGAACAGTGGCTTTATCTTCAGAAACTTCGGTATAACGCCGACGGCTCTGCAACGAGACAGGCATGTGCACCTTCCGCCGACCACTGGCGACAACATCGATGTACTGTGGAGACCTCACGCCCCACGTGTTGAGCAATTCGGCGGTACGTCCACCCGGCCTCCCGCATGCCCACTATACGCCCTCGCTCAAAGTCCGTCAACTGCACATACGGTTCACGTCCACGCTGTCGCGGCATGCTACCAGTGTTAAAGACTGCGATGGAGCTCCGTATGCCACGGCAAACTGGCTGACACTGACGGCGGCGGTGCACAAATGCTGCGCAGCTAGCGCCATTCAACGGCCAACACCGCGGTTCCTGGTGTGTCCGCTGTGCCGTGCGTGTGATCATTGCTTGTACAGCCCTCTCGCAGTGTCCGGAGCAAGTATGGTGGGTCTGACACACCGGTGTCAATGTGTTCTTTTTTCCATTTCCAGGAGTGTATGATCTGCCGGCGTACGAACTCAGGTTTGCTGCCGAAGTGTTGGCCTAAGAGCAGTCGGCGGCGCCTGTAGCTTCGACGCGCTGGAGAGTCGTTCGATGATGATTCCGGACACGCGTTCCTGTCCTTAATTTGTTGAGCACTACACCGACACCCTAACAGTTAGTCGGTGTGGTTTTGTAACACTCTCTATACGCTCATCTTCTTTAATTAGTTTTTCTGCTATTAAAAGGTTATATACAAAGACAGGTACAAGAAAGGTATCTGCGGAGGAACTATGGCTGATAAAAGAAATACTTCCGTTCATCGACAAAACAACGACGTATAGAAATGGTTAGGAAAACTCAAGAATACAGAAATGCAATCATTTAGGAATGAAATAAACAGGAGGTGCATGGAAGCTAAAGCGAAATGGCTGCATGAAGAATGTGAAGAAATCTAAAAAGAACTGATTGTCTGGAGAACTCATTCAGCATAGAAAAAAGTTACCGTTCGGTGAAATTAAAATAAAGACAGGTAAAATTAATAGCGCAATGGGAATTCCACTGTTAATTGCAGAGGAATAAGGAAATCGTTGGAAGAGCACACTGGATAACTCCATGAGGACTTTTCTGATGACGTGATAGAAGAAATAAACTGGAGTCCATCGGGAACGTATACGGGATCCGGTATTTGAATCAGAATTTAAAATAGCTTTGGAAGAATTACTATCAAAGAAGGCAGAAGGAATAGATAACTTTCCATTGGAATTTCTAAAATCCTTGGGGAAAGTGGCAACAAAACGACTATATTGCGTGTAAAATGTATTAGACTGGCGGGATAGCATCAGACGATCGAAAAAACACCATCCACACAATTCCGAAGACATCAAGTGCCAACAAATGCGAGATTTATCTCACAGTCAGCTTTATAGCTCAAGCAGCCACGTTTATGACAATAATAACATACAGAAGAGTGGAAAAGAAAACTGAGGATTAGTTAGATTACAGTCGGTTTGGCTTTAGGGAAGACAGAGGCACCAGAAAAGCAAATCTGACTTCTCGGTTGCGCGTGGAAGCAAGGCTGAACAAAAGTCTAGACCCATTCATAGGATCTGTTGACCTAAAAAAAGCGTTCGACAATGTCCCCCCATGAACCATGGACCTTGCCGTTGGTGGGGAGGCTTGCGTGCCTTAGCGATACAGATAGCCGTACCGTAGGTGCAACCACAACGGAGGGGTATCTGTTGAGAGGCCAGACAAACGTGTGGTTCCTGAAGAGGGGCAGCAGCCTTTTCAGTAGTTGCAAGGGCAACAGTCTGGATGACTGACTGATCTGGCCTTGTAACAATAACCAAAACGGCCTTGCTGTGCTGGTACTGCGAACGGCTGAAAGCAAGGGGAAACTACAGCCGTAATTTTTCCCGAGGGCATGCAGCTTTACTGTACGATTACATGATGATGGCGTCCTCTTGGGTAAAATATTCCGGAGGTAAAATAGTCCCCCATTCGGATCTCCGGGCGGGGACTACTCAAGAGGATGTCGTTATCAGGAGAAAGAAAACTGGCGTTCTACGGATCGGAGCGTGGAATGTCAGATCCCTTAATCGGGCAGGTAGGTTAGAAAATTTAAAAAGGGAAATGGATAGGTTGAAGTTAGATATAGTGGGAATTAGTGAAGTTCGGTGGCAGGAGGAACAAGACCTCTGGTCAGGTGACTACAGGGTTATAAACACAAAATCAAATAGGGGTAATGCAGGAGTAGGTTTAATAATGAATAGGAAAATAGGAATGCGGGTAAGCTACTACAAACAGCATAGTGAACGCATTATTGTGGCCAAGATAGATACGAAGCCCACACCTACTACAGTAGTACAAGTTTATATGCCAAATTGCTCTGCAGATGACGAAGAAATTGAAGAAATGTACGATGAAATAAAAGAAATTATTCAGATTGTGAAGGGAGACGAAAATTTAATAGTCATGGGTGACTGGAATTCGAGTGTAGGAAAAGGGAGAGAAGGAAACATAGTAGGTTAATATGGATTGGGGGACAGAACTGAAAGAGGAAGCCGCCTGGTAGAATTTTGCACAGAGCACAACATAATCATAACTAACACTTGGTTTAAGAATCATGAAAGAAGGTTGTATACATGGAAGAACCCTGGAGATACTAAAAGGTATGACCTGTAGATTAAAACTGAAGAAACTGCAAAAAGGTGGGAATTTAAGGAGATGGGACCTGGATAAACTAAAAGAACCAGAGGTTGTACAGAGATTCAGGGAGAGCATAAGGGAGCAATTGACAGGAATGGGGGAAATAAATACAGTAGAAGAAGAATGGGTAGCTTTGAGGGATGAAGTAGTGAAGGCAGCAGAGGATCAAGTAGGTAAAAAGGCGAGGGCTAGTAGAAATCCTTGGGTAACAGAAGAAATATTGAATTTAATTGATGAAAGGAGAAAATATAAAAATGCAGTAAATGAAACAGGCAAAAAGGAATACAAACGTCTCAAAAATGAGATCGACAGGAAGTGCAAAATGGCTAAGCAGGGATGGCTAGAGGACAAATGTAAGGATGTAGAGGCCTATCTCACTAGGGGTAAGATAGATACCGCCTACAGGAAAATTAAAGAGACCTTTGGAGATAAGAGAACGACTTGTATGAATGTCAAGAGCTCAGATGGAAACCCAGTTCTAAGCAAAGAAGGGAAAGCAGAAAGGTGGAAGGAGTATATAGAGGGTCTATACAAGGGCGATGTACTTGAGGACAATATTATGGAAATGGAAGAGGATGTAGATGAAGATGAAATGGGAGATACGATACTGCGTGAAGAGTTTGACAGAGCACTGAAAGACCTGGGTCGAAACAAGGCCCCCGGAGTAGACAATATTCCATTGGAACTACTGACGGCCGTGGGAGAGCCAGTCCTGACAAAACTCTACCATCTGGTGAGCAAGATGTATGAAACAGGCGAAATACCCTCAGACTTCAAGAAGAATATAATAATTCCAATCCCAAAGAAAGCAGGTGTTGACAGATGTGAAAATTACCGAACTATCAGCTTAATAAGTCACAGCTGCAAAATACTAACACGAATTCTTTACAGACGAATGGAAAAACTAGTAGAAGCCAACCTCGGGGAAGATCAGTTTGGATTCCGTAGAAACACTGGAACACGTGAGGCAATACTGACCTTACGACTTATCTTAGAAGAAAGATTAAGGAAAGGCAAACCTACGTTTCTAGCATTTGTAGACTTAGAGAAAGCTTTTGACAATGTTGACTGGAATACTCTCTTTCAAATTCTAAAGGTGGCAGGGGTAAAATACAGGGAGCGAAAGGCTATTTACAATTTGTACAGAAACCAGATGGCAGTTATAAGAGTCGAGGGACATGAAAGGGAAGCAGTGGTTGGGAAGGGAGTAAGACAGGGTTGTAGCCTCTCCCCGATGTTGTTCAATCTGTATATTGAGCAAGCAGTAAAGGAAACAAAAGAAAAATTTGGAGTAGGTATTAAAATTCATGGAGAAGGAATAAAAACTTTGAGGTTCGCCGATGACATTGTAATTCTGTCAGAGACAGCAAAGGACTTGGAAGAGCAGTTGAATGGAATGGACAGTGTCTTGAAAGGAGGACATAAGATGAACATCAACAAAAGCAAAACAAGGATAATGGAATGTAGTCTAATTAAGTCGGGTGATGCTGAGGGAATTAGATTAGGAAATGAGGCACTTAAAGTAGTGAAGGAGTTTTGCTATTTGGGGAGCAAAATAACTGATGATGGTCGAAGTAGAGAGGATATAAAATGTAGGCTGGCAATGGCAAGGAAAGCGTTTCTGAAGAAGAGAAATTTGTTAACATCCAGTATTGATTTAAGTGTCAGGAAGTCATTTCTGAAAGTATTCGTATGGAGTGTAGCCATGTATGGAAGTGAAACATGGACGGTAAATAGTTTGGACAAGAAGAGAATAGAAGCTTTCGAAATGTGGTGCTACAGAAGAATGCTGAAGATTAGATGGGTAGATCACGTAACTAATGAGGAAGTATTGAATAGGATTGGGGAGAAGAGAAGTTTGTGGCACAACTTGACCAGAAGAAGGGATCGGTTGGTAGGACATGTTCTGAGGCATCAAGGGATCACCAATTTAGTATTGGAGGGCAGCGTGGAGGGTAAAAATCGTAGAGGGAGACCAAGAGATGAATACACTAAGCATATTCAGAAGGATGTAGGTTGCAGTAGGTACTGGGAGATGAAAAAGCTTGCACAGGATAGAGTAGCATGGAGAGCTGCATCAAACCAGTCTCAGGACTGAAGACCACAACAACAACAACAATGTCAAATGGCAGAAGATGTCCGAAACAATAAGGAAAATAGGGGTAAACTGTAAGGAAAAATGGGTAGAATACAATATGTACTCGAACCAAGAGGGAAGAATAATATTGTAAGATCAAGAACGAAAGCTCGGATTAAAAAGAAGGTAAGACAGGGATGTAGACTTTCACCCCTCAGTTTAACTTTTACCTCGAAGAAACAATGACGGAAATAAAAAAAAGTTTAAATTTCCGGGTGAAAGGTGTCAGTGATAATATTTACTAATGGAACTGCTATTCTCAGTTAAAGTGAAGAAGAATTACAGGATTTACTGAATGGAATGAACAGTCTAATGAGTGCAGAATGTGGAATGAGAGAAAGTCGAAGAAATACGGAGATAATGGGAAATATCAAAAAAGAGAATAGTGAGAAACTGAACATTAAAAATTGTCATTACGATGTAGACGAAGTTAAGGAATTCTGCTACCTTGGTAGCAAAAGACCCATGACAGACGGAGCAAGAAGGAAATAAAAAGCAGATTAGTACTGGCCGAAAGGGCATTCCTGGCCAACAGAAGTTTACGGGCATCAAATATAGGGCATATTTTGAGGTAGAAATTTCTGATAATGTACGTATAGAGAATAACATTGTATGGTATGGAAACATGGACTGTGGGAAAACCGGAAGAAAAGGGAATCGAAGCTTTTGAGATGTGATGATACAGAGGAATGTTGAAAATTATGTGCTGTGATAAGGTAAGGAATGAGAAAGTTCTCCGCTGAAGGACGAGGAAACAAATACATGGGAAACAGAGACAAAAAGGAGGGAGAGGATGATAGGACATGTGTTGAGACATAAGACTAGAGGGATCTTTAGAGGGAAAAACCTGTAGATGAAGACGGAGATTGGAATACATCCAGAAAATAATTGAGTTGGTTGGTTGCAAATTTCTACTCTGAGATGAAGGGGCTGGGACGGGAGAGGAAATAGTGTTGGGCTGCATCAAACGTATCAACAGACGATTTAAAGAAAAAAGAAAGCATATAAGAATGTATTCAAGTTGCGTTTTCGGTTACCATGTTGTACACCGTTATTTCATATCCTTGGCCGAAGTTTCGGAGCGTTTCATTACCCCAAATGACACAAGCGGTTTGAAAAGAAAAGACCGGTTTAGCTGGAAGTCCTTTATTTACAGGCAAGACCTATTTCGCATCATCACAAGGTGCAATCTGTAGAAACTGATATACAATGATTCATGTAAGGCAAGAAAACAAAATATAAAGTGTATACGGGATGAACATACAAAACCAGGTCCTCTTCCGACAGAGAGAAAGCAGTTGCATCTTGACACGCCATACAATGCAGGGCGGCCGCTTGTTGTGGTTAAATTCAGCATCTTGCCATCTGGATTCGCAATGCTAGCTTTCAGTCTACTGAAGTGTTAACGTACTACACGATATTCAGCCTCGTTTCAGTTCATGTCAGCTTCGTGCAAAGCTTGAAAATGGTTTCATACCATATTTTTTTTATTGGAGAGGGGGGGGGGGAGGCGGATTAACTACAATTTTAAGTACGAATAACAGGGTCTTCACCAGTATGTTTGTCAATGCATTTTAGACAAATGAGCGACCAGTATCTCTTCATTGTTCACATTATTCGTGGACGATATATACGGTCAATACTGGGATCACTATTTTGGTATTTTAGGTGCCTGCTAGCTCACAGGACCGTTTCGCGTAGTTTAGGGTTTATTAGTACTTTACCTACATGGCAGTCTCTTATCAGGAATTTATTTTTATTGGCTTTCGTCCTTTCTAGGTACCACCGTAACGTTCAGCGTTATTTTATGTTTGCCGTTGACGATGAAAGCTGTGTCGTTCCATTCTCTTTTCTCGATCGGAATACGACTTGATTTTGTGTGTTAATCCCGTATACAATTTTAATTTTAATTATGTTTCTTGCCTTACGTGAGTCTTTGTCTATCAGTTTGTACAGATTGCACCTTCTAATGCAGCTAAAATACTGCGAAACCAGTCATGCCTTTAAATGAAGACCTTACAGCAAAAGCGGTCTTTTTCTCATCAATACGATATATTCAGGCTGTGGCTGCCCCGACTTCGGAGTCTGCCGCGCAACACAATCGTGTTTTTGTGGTTTGGTCAAGTAGTGTGGAATCTATTAGGAACAGATCTTCATCGAAGATAATGTTCAAGTAGAATCGAATGTAATGCTGTCTCCCATCTGCCTGACGACACTACTGCCTTACATTCCTTTTGTCCTCAGAGACACAGCGCACATCATCGAGGATTTTCGGTGCAATAACCGATTTTCGTGGTCCTTCACGAAATTCATAACCGACGGAAACACTACCACGCCGATAATGAGAATATCAACTGTAAACAACGGAAAATCCAGGATGGATTGCAACAATATAATGAAAATAGTATATAGTACATAGTCGGCATAAGGTGGCATAACGTTTTGATATTTCAAAATTGTTAAGTCTTTCGTGGCCACTTATTGACAAACCGCCTAAGGCTTCTGTCTCGGGTTCTTCGGCCGACGTTCTTCTAATGATTTTAATGACGTTTCGCCAACGCGAGTGGCGGGAATTGTCAAAGCTTCACCCTCCATTGCCGGTGGTGAACTGGAGCCGAGCTCGCGGCCGCTGACTATATGTACCTGGCGCGCCAACGTCCGAGGGCTTCTCCGCGGTCATTTCCGGTGCAGTTCTCCTCTTGCTACCTGCGACGGTCGTTCGCTGCAGTACGGGAAGGCAGGATCCGTTTACCTTAAGGCTTTTTGATATTTGCTTTGTTAGATGACTGGTTCATTTATATGAGGCTGCCGCATAGTTGTACTTCTTGTATTAAGTGGTTCTTAAGACCAAAACCCATAGGCTCATATTCAATGTGTATTTCATCTGTATGTTTTTTAATATAAGACCAGACCGATATGCATTTGTGTAACCCTGCAGTGTTCTTAAATTTGTATACGACTTTTGGTACGTTTTGTATATGACCAGACAGATTTGCACTTTTGTAACTCAGCAGTTCCATAAAATTTGCATTTATTTTTGGTATGTTTTATATGTAACCAGGCAGATGTGCATTTGATATGACCGGAAAAGTCTGCGCTCAAACGCAATGTGTGTTTTATTGGTATTTTTATATATGACCAGACGGGTATGCACTGTGTAACCCTGTAATGCTCTAAAAATTTGTATGTACTCTCGGTAGATTTTTTATATCACCAGACTGATGTGCTGTTTATAATCCTGCAACTCCCGTAAAAAATCTACACTCCTGGAAATGGAAAAAGAACACATTGACACCGGTGTGTCAGACCCACCATACTTGCTCCGGACACTGAGAGAGGGCTGTACAAGCAATGATCACACGCACGGCACAGCGGACACACCAGGAACCGCGGTGTTGGCCGTTGAATGGCGCTAGCTGCGCAGCATTTGTGCACCGCCGCCGTCAGTGTCAGCCAGTTTGCCGTGGCATACGGAGCTCCATCGCAGTCTCTAACACTGGTAGCATGCCGCGACAGCGTGGACGTGAACCTATGTGCCGTTGACGGACTTTGAGCGAGGGCGTATAGTGGGCATGCGGGAGGCCGGGTGGACGTACCGCCGAATTGCTCAACACGTGGGGCGTGAGGTCTCCACAGTACATCGATGTTGTCGCCAGTGGTCGGCGGAAGGTGCACGTGCCCGTCGACCTGGGACCGGACCGCAGCGACGCACCGATGCACGCCAAGACCATAGGATCCTACGCAGTGCCGTAGGGGACCGCACCGCCACTTCCCAGCAAATTAGGGCCACTGTTGCTCCTGGGGTATCGGCGAGGACCATTCGCAACCGTCTCCATGAAGCTGGGCTACGGTCCCGCACACCGTTAGGCCGTCTTCCGCTCACGCCCCAACATCGGGCAGCCCGCCTCTAGTGGTGTCGCGACAGGCGTGAATGGAGGGACGAATGGAGACGTGTCGTCTTCAGCGATGAGAGTAGCTTCTGCCTTGGTGCCAATGATGGTCGTATGCGTGTTTGGCGCCGTGCAGGTGAGCGCCACAATCAGGACTGCATACGACCGAGGCACACAGGGCCAACACCCGGCATCATGGTGTGGGGAGCGATCTCCTACACTGGCCGTACACCACTGGTGATCGTCGAGGGGACACTGAATAGTGCACGGTACATCCAAACCGTCATCGAACCCATCGTTCTACCATTCCTAGACCGGCAAGGGAACTTGCTGTTCCAACAGGACAATGCACGTCCGCATGTATCCCGTGCCACCCAACGTGCTCTAGAAGGTGTAAGTCAACTACCCTGGCCAGCAAGATCTCCGGATCTGTCCCCCATTGAGCATGTTTGGGACTTGATGAAGCGTCGTCTCACGCGGTCTGCACGTCCAGCACGAACGCTGGTCCAACTGAGGCGCCAGGTGGGAATGGCATGGCAAGCCGTTCCACAGGACTACATCCAGCATCTCTACGATCGTCTCCATGGGAGAATTGCTGCGAAAGGTGGATATACACTGTACTAGTGCCGACATTGTGCATGCTCTGTTGCCTGTGTCTATGTGCCTGTGGTTCTGTCAGTGTGATCATGTGATGTATCTGACCCCAGGAATGTGTCAATAAAGTTTCCCCTTCCTGGGACAATGAATTCACGGTGTTCTTATTTCAATTTCCAGGAGTGTATGTATGTTCGTATCTTATTACGTATGGGGCCAGACAGATGTACGTTCTTGTAATTCCGCAGTTCTCATGAAATTTGCATTTGCTTTGAGATATGTCGTATATGTGACCAGGCATATGTGCAGTTGTGTAGGTCTGCTGCTTTCATAAGTTTTGTATATGTTTACGTGATACAGTAATCTAGAATTATATACAATCCCTAATGACGTAGTGTTACCACACACGCAGAGCCTGTTATGACGCGAGCTGTGACATTCATTGGCGCCTCTTCTGGCAGCGCCATCTCGTGACGCGGCCTGTAGTGTAAGAACAGAGCTGGAGCTGCGGTAGTACGTAGCTTGCTCTTGTATGTGATGGAGACACTTAACATTTATAACGTCATCTCTCTTGGACGCCTATGTGCTACTTACGACAATTTTGTAAGGCCTAGGTGTTACAGGCAACTATTAATATTACCATGGTTTGCCTTCATGTTGTAACCTGTATTGTTCTAAGGTACGTTACTAAATTTATATGTTATATAAGTGGGATCCAAATCCACTTTTATAGTGTTTTATGTCCTCTCTAGATACGATGATGGCTGCTTTAGTTTCGCCGAAACCGATAATCATGGAATAAAAAGAATTCGTGCCATCTTGGCTACCAGTTTATTGTTTTACAAGCATCTAGATCGCACCCATATGAGCACAATGTGCTCCCTACAATATAATGAAAATGATAGTTGCTACTTACCATACAGTGGAGTTGCCAAGTCGCAAAAAGACTTTTGGAAAGTCAGCTGTCGACCAACAAGGCCTTTGTCAAAACTAGACAACACACAGACACACACACGCACACAAACACATGCAAACGCTACACATGACGGCAGTCTCTGGCAGTTGGAGCCTGACCGAGCCAGACAGTGTCAGGCTCCAGCTGTCAGAGACTGCCGTCATGTGTAGTTCAGTTGCGTCTGGGTGTGTGTGTGTGTGTCAAAGGCCTTGTTGGCCGAAAGCTAACATTCCGACAGTCTTTTATTGTGCCTTTCTGCGACTCAGCGTCTCCGCTATATGGTGAGTAGCAACTATTCTTTTCATTATATTGCAGCTATTAACAGTCTTATATTAACCTAATTAATCATCAAATGTTGAATAAAGAGTTTGGAAGTGTTGATATGAGTTAGCAGATTTTCGAAATTCCTAAAAGATCATCTAACGTACACCTTCAGGTGAATTTTCAGTTCTTTTTCGCAAGACTGTTGCCTTAAAACGTTTAAACTCACTGCGCAGACAGTTTATGAGCTGCCTTTTTATTTAAACAATGGGAATCGGAAAGTTTTGAAACAATAGTCGGGGAAAGTGTTGTACTTTGCGGAAAGTGTATCTAGAAATTCACGATTTTTATCGTTCGGTGTTACAACCTAGTGACCAGTTTTAGAATCTCATGGAGGAATGCGCGCATAAGTCACGAGAAACAATTTCTGGCATTTTGTACTGTTTACTTCGCTGTAAGCCATTAAGGCCGTGTTTTGTTGGAGGTTTGTAAATATTTTGAGATCAAAAAATTTAAGTGCTGCACAAGCTATTACAAATATATGGAGGATGCTATTAAGTCTTTAGTTACGAAAGTTAACGCTGCGCAAAATTCGTGAGGACGGTTACGCCATACTTCGTCGATCTTACACCATCATTCAGAGTGGAGCCGATTAAGGTTCTCTAAAGCGGAACATGTGGTATTTGTGAATTAACTGAGTTTCTTTAACATCTTAACAATTTTACCCGTGTCGAAAATAGAAACCTGTGTTGGTTTTCAACAGCTTCTATTTCAAAATGTAACTTATAAGTAGTTTTTGGTAATACTTCTGTTTTTTTCCACATGCTGATTATTGGTATGTGGTGAAGTTATAATGTGGCAGACTATTAAAGATAGTACTGACAAGATTTCTAGGTTGCAACACTTCCAGTAGAACAACTGTTCCTACATTCGTGACCACGTTGCACCTTGGAACAGTATTTCGCATTTGGAAAAGCCTTACTTTATCACGGTAATTTCTGTTACTTAAAAATGACTCTAGTATTCAAAAGGTGAATATCAATATTTAAAAATTTTAGAAGCCACACAAAACTTCTATTATAATGCTGACTGGGGGTGAAAGTATGATGTGTTATTCAATTGAGACTAATGGCACGTGGTAGTCCACAGGAATGAGCCAGCTCACAATGCAGCCAGAAGCGCCTGTGAAGGACACGTGGATGCGCAGTTGGCCACTCCAGTACACGCTTTAATCTCATACCTCAGACGATTTCTCTTGTGTCAGAGGGAAGATGAATGGTTGCCAATAAAAACCAATGGGCTACGCCAGGTGACTCACACTGCAAAGTCATAACAGACATCATTCCAATCGTTCAGACTGAAAGAGGTGGAACAACACGACTACGAATAGGTCACTTATTTTTCAGACTCACTCAGCACAGGAAGAAGATACCCTAGTTTTCAGCGCTTCTGGCGTGGCGGTTGCAATTCACCACATTCTGAAATCTTTTTTATTCTGCAAGGAGGAGACCAAAAATTGGTCTGGGTATTGGCCTAAAATCTATTTCAGCGAAAAGTGAGCTGAATGAGGGAAAGGTTTAATGTTTGTATTTTATGTGGACTCTAATTCAAACTATTAGGTAAAACTAGAGTATTTTAATACATTACAGAGTGGTTGGTTAATATACAGGGTGTAAAATTTAAGTTGATAAAGTAGAATAACTCGAAAAATAAGCTTCACAGGAAAAAATGTGTAGAATCCAAAGTTGATTACTTTCGAGGGGGGACATCTGCTGGTACTAAAATTAGTCCGCCACCCCCCAGCGTCCTTGGGGTGGGGCGGGAGGCAACTTTAAAATTTTAAATAGGAACCCCCATTTTTTATTGCAGAATCGTATTCTACATAAGAAAATACGTACATATTGTCTTAAAAATTAATTTTGATTATTGGTAGTTGGCGCTGTAATTCAAGAAAATCCATGTTCTCATTTTTGCGTGGAAAACGGTTACGGATAAATAAAAAACACTAATTTACTTCGTAAATTTTGATTCGCTAGAACTAAAACTCTCCCTCTCTCCCCATAGGGTGCGGTTTGAGAGAGAGTAATTGCAGTCTTACAAATGTTTACCCAAATATTAATTTTTTTCGCAGATTCGGAGAAGTTTTGTTTATTTTGTGGTTATGAGGCACACAACTTTTAATTACCAACCAAATCATCTGACTAGCTAACTAACTAACCAAACATCCTACTTACTAACGTGTGAACTCATTAACTAAAAAACTGACTCACGAACATAATTTTTTATTAGATTCGGAGTAATCACTCTTGTTTGTCGAGAAGTCTCACAACTGGGGTACTTGCTTAATTTGAGTCGTTTTTTTCGGGTGGAAAAACGTAGAAAATGACATTAACAAATTTATTGACTTAAATCACATTTTTCACACCTTTATTTTATTTTATTTCGGAATATCGCGGCTGTTACGTCGATTACACTTTCTTGAATTACAACGCCAACTACCAAGAATCAAAAGAAATGTTTAAGACAAAATATACGTAGTTTTTTATGTAGAATCTGATTCTGCAATTAATAATGGGGGTTCCTATGTGAAATTTCCTCCCGCCCACCCCATGGGGCTGGCGCCCACCTCGAAAACAATCAACTTGGGACTCTAGGCATTTTTTCGTGTTAAGCTTATTTTTCGAGTTATTAGGGTTTGTCAATTTAAAATTTACACCCTTTGTATCTCTCATTACTACACCAACGATGTTCTTTATATAATTTTGTCTTGTCGGCAAGAATTTGTTGCTCCAGTTGTAACCATTTAAGACGACATACTATTTCGATTCAGAATAATTCCGCGATTGTGATAATCGTCCATTTTCTGTGAGTTATACTTAAAATACATACTTCATATGATTTTAGTTTCTCCATGTATAGGTTTATATATGCTACTAGTATCTTTTTACTCAGCCATATTAGCATGATAGGGAATCTTTTCCCACGTCGCCAATGACCATATATCGTGAGTGCCTTAAACACTAATCAATCCACCCTTCCATTATAACGAAGGACAGGAAAAATCTGCATCGGAGCACTTTCTGCATATGACAACAATATCAAAAATCTTTGTGTTGTCAACATTTTTAAACTAAATAATACTGTTTTATAGTGATGGGACAAAACGAATTAAAACAACACCTTCGGTCGGTTGCTAGAAAGCAGTCGATCTTTCGGTTGTAGTTTTAAGTGTCGGTTGAATTCATTCTTTTGACTGAAGCCAGACTGTGGGAACAGCGGAATGAAAAACAATCGATTTAGTCCTTTGTATCATGACGTATCGGTTCAAATGTTCATTCATTCTTTCGAGTGAAACCAGTTTGTCAGTGCTATCGAATGAAAACTGTCGAAGCAGTCCGCCACTTTCAGTTGTGAGAGGAAAAATTCGATGATTTTCCCATTGTTAAATCATTATTGTTGAGCTCACACTGTTTCGTCTGCATTCACTGTAACTGCCGTTCTGGTATTTGCTTCTTACAGGGTGATAATAAGTAACTTTTAATTCAGTTGTTCGTCCGTGTTTGTGAATAGGCATTTTGTTCACAGCGAACTTTGCGCCAGGGACAGAGAGTTGAAATGCTCAGTGGCTTGGGTATGGAAGAAATTAAAGAATTGGGTTTGTTACTGATACCAAATTCAGTACGATATACAACATCTGAATGATTAATTGATATTATAGAACTGTGATAATGAAATACATTCGAAGAAAATTAACAAATGATGAAATACAGTACAACTCTCAGAAAAGTTCGACAAGCGATTAAGTCACCATACAATTAAGAAATTTAATCTTAAATGCTTTCTGTTCAAGACTCCTCAGCATTTACCGAAACAGAATGATGGGCGCAAACAAGATGGAAGAGGAAGACAGAGCTTCAATAAATTTAAATACAAAAGCAACAGTTAATGAACTTAAACATAAATTTGCAACTAATTATCTACGTTTTAAAACAACAAAAAATCCATATTAATTACTAAAAGTAGGGAAAATTTTTATTCGAGCAAATAAATACACAGATTTTGAATATACTTCATTTTTAGAAACAAATTATTTAGCGCCTCTCCCTGAAACAAGTTTCTTTATTTGTCTCTAAGGAAGTTGGGTACCCTTGTCATGGTTCACGTATTACCGAAAATACTAAAATACTGTTAAATGAAGTCAGTGAATCCCAGAGACTGAGTGAAGATATCCCTACCTGTGGTGTGACTGTTGGAGACTTGTGTCAGTTGATTTTCTCACATTAGTGAAATCAAATACGGACAGCGAGTGAAAAATATTCATAGAGAACTCCTAAAGTGGCAACATATTAGTTTGCCTTATTTGGTCTTAATTTGTACGTGTATAAACTTATATAGAGATAGAGAAAGTGTATGAGGATATTGAAAGGGTAATGCAGTATGTAAAGGGGGACGAAAATCTAATAGTCATGGGCGACTGGAATGCAGTTGTAGGGGAAGGAGTAGAAGAAAAGGTTACAGAAGGATATGGACTTGGGACAAGGAATGAAAGAGGAGAAAGACTAATTGAGTTCTGTAACAAGTTTCAGCTAGTAATAG
Organism: Schistocerca americana; assembly: GCF_021461395.2. Classification (NCBI taxonomy): domain Eukaryota; kingdom Metazoa; phylum Arthropoda; class Insecta; order Orthoptera; family Acrididae; genus Schistocerca; species Schistocerca americana. Next base: position 715,489,268 of record NC_060121.1, on the reverse strand, counting down.
CGAATACCCTGTTCAAGAATCACAAGAGGAGGAGGTATACTTGGAAAAGGCCGGGAGATACTGGAAGATTTCAATTAGATTACATCATGGTCAGACAGAGATTCCGAAATCAGATACTGGATTGTAAGGCGTACCCAGGAACAGATATAGACTCAGATCACAATATAGTAGTGATGAGGAGTAGGCTGAAGTTCAAGACATTATTCAGGAAGAAGCAATACGCAAAGAAGTGGGATACGGAAGTACTAAGGAATGACGAGATACGTTTGAAGTTCTCTAACGGTATACATACAGCAATAAGGAATAGCGCAGTAGACAGTACAGTTGAAGGGGAATGGACATCTCTAAAAAGGGCCATCACAGAAGTTGGGAAGGAAAACATAGGTACAAAGAAGGTAGCTGCGAAGAAACCATGGGTAACAGAAGAAATACTTCAGTTGATTGATGAAAGGAGGAAGTACAAACATGTTCCGGGAAAATCAGGAATACAGAAATTCAAGTCGCTGAGGAAGAAATAAATAGGATGTGCAGGGAAGCTAAGACGAAATGGCTGCAGGAAAAATGTGAAGACATCGAAAAAGATATGATTGTCGGTAGGACAGACTTAGCATACAGGAAAGTCAAAACAACCTTTGGTGACATTAAAAGCAACGGTGGTAACATTAAGGGTAAAACGGGAATTCCACTGTTAAATGCAGAGGAGAGAGCAGATAGGTGGAAAGAATACATTGAAAGCCTCTATGAGGGTGAAGATTTGTCTGGTGTGATAGAAGAAGAAACAGGAGTCGATTTAGAAGAGATAGGGGATCCAGTATTAGAATCGAAATTTAAAAGAGCTTTGGAGGACTTACGGTCAAATAAGGCAGATGGGATGGATAACATTCCATCAGAATTTCTAAAATCATTGGGGGAAGTGGCAACAAAACGACTATTCACGTTGGTGTGTAGAATATATGAGTCTGGCGACATACCATCTGACTTTCGGAAAAGCATCATCCACACAACTCCGAAGACGGCAAGAGCTGACAAGTGCGAGAATTATCGCACAATCAGCTTAACAGCTCATGCATCGAAGCTGCTTACAAGAATAATAAACAGAAGAATGGAAAATAAAATTGAGAATGCGCTAGGTGACGATCAGTTTGGCTTTAGGAAAAGTAAAGGGACGAGAGAGGCAATTCTGACGTTACGGCTAATAATGGAAGCAAGACTAAAAAGAAATCAGGACACTTTCATAGGATTTGTCGACCTGGAAAAAGCGTTCGACAATATAAAATGGTGCAAGCTGTTCGAGATTCTGAGAAAAGTAGGAGTAAGCTATAAGGAGAGACGGGTCATATACAATGTGTACAACAACCAAGAGGGAATAATAAGAGTGGACGATCAAGAACGAAGTGCTCGTATTAAGAAGGGTGTAAGACAAGGCTGTAGCCTTTCGCCCCTACTCTTGAATCTGTACATCGGGGCAGCAATGATGGAAATAAAAGAAAGGTTCAGGAGTGGAATTAAAATACAAGGTGAAAGGATATCAATGATACGATTCGCTGATGACATTGCTATCCTGAGTGAAAGTGAAGAAGAATTAAATAATCTGCTGAACGAAACGAACAGTCTAATGAGTACACAGTATGGTTTGAGAGTAAATCGGAGAAAGACGAAGGTCATGAGAAGTAGTAGAAATGAGAACAGCGAGAAACTTAACATCCGGATTGATCGTCACGAAGTCAATGAAGTTAAGGAATTCTGCTACCTAGGCAGTAAAATAACCAATGACGGACGGAGCAAGGAGGACGTCAAAAGGAGACTCGCTATGGCAAAAAAGGCATTTCCGGCCAAGAGAAGTCTACTAATATCAAATACCGGCCTTAATATGAGGAAGAAATTTCTGACGATGTACGTCTGGAGTACAGCATTGGATGGTAGTGAAACATGGACTGTGGGAAAACCGGAACAGAAGAGAATCGAAGCATTTGAGATGTGGTTCTATAGACGAATGTTGAAAATTAGGTTGACTGATAAGGTAAGGCATGAGGAGGTTCTACGCAGAATCGGAGAGGAAAGGAATATGTGGAAAACACTGGTAAGGAGAAGGGACAGGATGATAGGACATCTGCTAAGACATGAGGGAATGACTTCCATGGTACTAGAGGGAGCTGTAGAGGCCAAAAACTGTAGAAGAAGACAGAGATTGGAATACGTCAAGCAAATAATTGAGGACATAGGTTGCAAGCTCTACTCTGAGATGAAGAGGTTGGCAGAGGAGAGGAATTCGTGGCGGGCCGCATCAAATCAGTCAGTAGACTGATGACCAAAAAAAAAAAAAAAATAAACTTATATATATATAAGACTTAGCTCCATATGTTGTCAGTGCACCTGAGCTTTTATTTGTGATAGAGTATTAGAACAATGGTAACATTGACAGTACAGCACATATTTAAGAACATTTTACGATGTAATAAGTGTCGTACTCATCGGATCTTGTAGGACTCTCGCAGTCAAAAGGCTACACATTGTATAGTTTTGTATTCTGACAGAATGTAACTTTTGTAGTGTTATTTGAAAATGGCCCTAAGGCCGAAATTGCAATCCTAATAATAAATATTTCATAGAGTCAACGGCGACTATGATGTCATTTAAGAAACTTTAAGTTATTTAGCTACCCAGGCTTTTCAGGAGCAGGGGCTACACTCCTCACCTTCAATGTTTTCTCAAGTGGTATAGTACAACACATAATAATTTACTATGTTAGAGATCAATCTTAGCTAATTTTTCTGTTTTCACAGCATTCTCCAAGCACCCTTCTGAATCAGGTTTTGTTAATTGTGGCGATCACTTGCGAAACATTGGCAGGTGTTTCACTTCAAAGGAAAACGAATTATTATTAGGATTTGAAGATTTTTACTGTTTTTCCGGCTGCTTTTCTTTGATCTTTCGCGAAGCAGAAACTGTCGTCTCTAGATTCGAATGCTTGTTACGAAACAATGGAGCTCTTTTGGTTCAGAATGGGATATTCATTACAGCTGTTCGCCGTTTTCCATTATGAAACTAACCGCCCGTGCATTTATTTTTTGCATTGCCTCGTTAAAAACTTGTCTCAGACATTCAGCTAAAAGCATTCATCTCTGAATGTAAGAATACTGATGAGGATGTGGCTCGTTCGTAATTCTGCAAGTGGCTTCCATAGCTCGGAGCTCATTGTGCCTTTTCTACCTAGTACGAAAGGCTAGGTGAACAACGGACACGGGAAACTCTTGAGAGAATGGGAGACCCTGGATGAGCTGCCTGGGAATGCGAGAAATATTCTCAGTCTTCTTGGCGAATTCTTCTCAAAGACGCATTAATCTCGAGCTCTTGTAATTGAGTGCTGATGTCCACAAGAAAAGAAATCATAAAAACAAATCAAAGCGAGGCAGATGAAAAATATGCAAGCAAATTGTCTATTATTTAGGAAGTAATCGCCATAGCTACCGCTGTGAGACAAGACGGTCAGTGCCTTCATGGAAACATATTTTCGGCTGCGCAAGGAAGCATAATTATAAAGGCGTGCATATACTCATCCGATGCAAATCGTTGCTGACGGATGACTATCTTCAGGCCTCCAGAAATATGGTGGACATTGGATGAGATAGGGAACTGTACGGAGAATGTGGAAGGGCTTCTCAGTGAAACTTCTGCACTGTAGTCGAAACAACAGGCACGCCAGCCTCAGGAGAGTCATGAAGTCCTTTTTGTTCGACTGCAAGCGCCAGCTACTCATTGACTTTCTGTGTGACGGCGTCACAATTAACGCACAGCGGTATAGGGACACTTTGCATAGAATCTGGCGCGCCAAGTTCTAAACACCTGGAATGTTCGAGGACGCCATCATTCTGTTGCAGGATAACAGCCGCCAACATTACTCGAATGTTGTTTCGACTACGCTGCAGACATTTCGCTGGGAATCCCTCATACGTTTTTCATTGCAATCTCGATCTCTCCCCATGCGCCGGCCGAAGTGGCCGTGCGGTTAAAGGCGCTGCAGTCTGGAACCGCAAGACCGCTACGGTCGCAGGTTCGAATCCTGCCTCGGGCTTGGATGTTTGTGATGTCCTTAGGTTAGTTAGGTTTAACTAGTTCTAAGTTCTAGGGGACTAATGACCTCAGCAGTTGAGTCCCATAGTGCTCAGAGCCATTTGAACCATTTGAACCATCTCCCCATGCGACCTCCGTGTACAGGGTTAGTCAGATGGATGGACCCATTTTAATTAAGTTGCATTTCACGGCATGTGAACAGGACATGAACAATCTACATACCGAAGGAAAGAGGACGACCCAAAGTTTGGTTAACCACTAGTGGCGTAAAGATCGCGAGGACGTTACCGTTGCGTAAACGGCTGCTAGGGTACTCGAGGCAGTGGACAGTAAAAAGACTATGATGCACTAGCAAATTTTTTAGAGTCTTGAGATTGATGTTTTCTGAACCTACGGCAACTTCAAAAGACTTCATTTTCCATCATGCTAAATCTCCGCCCAGTTGGCACCGTCAGGTCTGAGAACTTTCAAATCAATCCCTTCGTCGGCGATGGATAGGTCGCATGAGAAATAAAGACCTAGCTTTACACTTCTGGCCACCGAGATCTCCTCATGTCTCACCCTCTGCCCTTTTCTTGTGCGGCTGTGTGTAAGGAGGCTGTTTACGGCCCAACTTTACAAGCAACTCTGACCCAGTTGTTGAACGGGGCCGCTGCTGAGTCAAACATTCTAATATGAGACTTCTGCTTCGCGTGTAGGACTAGTTTGGTTACCGTTTAGGCATCTGCCGTGCAGAAAAGGGGAGACATGTTGAACATTTATAACCGGTGTTAACAGAAAAATTGAAAATTTCTCCCTTTGATTAGTATGTAAGGCAACGGCCTTGCCGTAGTGGTAACGCCGGTTCCCGTCGGACTCCGAAATCAAGCGCTGTCAGGCTGGGCTAGCACTTGGATGGGTGACCATCCGGTCTGCCGAGCACTGTCGGCAAGTGGGGTGCACTCAGCCCTGGTGAGGCAAACTGAGGAGCTACTTGATTGAGAAGTAGCGGCTCCGGTCGCGGAAACTGACATACGTCCGGGAGAGCGGTGTGCGGACTATATGTCCCTATATATCCGCTTCCAGTGAGGATTGTGGCCTGAGGATGAGACGGCGGCCAGTCGGTACCATTGGGCCTTCATGGCCTGTTCGGGAGGAGTTTAGTTTAGTTTAGTATTAGTATGTAAACTGTTCATGTAGAATTTACATTCCATGAAATGCAAATCATTTAATTTGCGTTCACCTTTTAGAATAAATGTGTGTTTGGAGCCCTGAGAAAAGAGATTATCGGGCTTGGATTTGTTTCAGATGAAGAACTGCTCACCTGGGTTCAATCTTGGTTTCTTAGGCAACAGTAAACATGTTTCAGTGGAAATACTGACAGTATTGTGTCACAGTGGGATGAATGTAGTAACAGTTGGACGATTACTTTGGAAATAATAAAGTTTATTTACTTTTTTCCATGTGTCTCATTATTGTTTGAGTGCCCCTTATATAGGTGTACCTGCAAAGACGATGTCGATTTAGATCCAATGAAGGCATATGCCACCTGCGGGGCAGTAGATGTACTGATCATGGTTTCAACGTCGTCAGCCAACAGACAGCGGAGTGGCACAGCTACCAGTGTGCCATGTGTGTCTGTCCTATAATAAGGAATGCTCACAGCGACAAGGCTCAGTGCAGCGAAAACGTGTGAAGCAAGGAGGCAACCATTCCACGGAGACGTGTTTCCTACAATCAGCTATGTACGTTTGACAGGGAACTGGTATCATGGGTCACGTGAACATTCTCACAGTCTTAGAGTAGGTTCTGGACGTGGTCGCAGTAGAGACGCCCGCCAGTATCGTCGTATTGTAAAGACAGCAGTGGCCGATCGTACAGCTACACCACAGGTAAGAGGGCCTGTGAGCCTAGATGTGTCAGCACAAACTACTACGAACGGGTTACTGTCAGTGGGCGCACCTCGATCCCGTCTTCCACACGCACTACAGCAGCGACGTGCGGTCGCGATTGGTGCCCTGAGAGGATCACTTGGGAAATGAAATGTGTGGTATTGAAACATGAACTGTGGGAAAACGGGAAGAGAAAGGAATCGAAGCATTTGAGGTGTGATGATACAGAAGAATGTTGAAAATTATGTGCTGTGACAAGTTAAGGTATGACAAAGTTCTCCGATTAAGGGCGCGGAAACGAATACATGGGAACCACTGACAAAAGGAGAGACAGGATGATAGGACATCTGCTAAAACATAAGACTAGAGGGATGTATAGAGGGTAAGACGTGTAGAGGAAGGAGAAGATCGCAATACATCCAGAAAATACTTGTGTTGGTTGGTTACAATTACTACTCTGAGATGAAGACGTTGGGACAGGAGAGGAAATAGTTTCGGGCCTCATCAAACGTATCAGGAGCAAGAAAGCATGTAAGAATGTATTTAAGTTGAATTTTCGGTAACAATGTTGTACACCGGTATTTCATATTCTTTGCTGAATTTTCGAAGCGTTTCATTACCCCAAATAACACAAGCGTTATGAAAACATAAGACCGGTTTAGCTGTAAGCCCTTTATTTATAGGCACGACCTCTTAAGCATCATCACAATATGCAATCTGTAGAAATTGATAGACAATGATTCATGTAAGGCAAGAAAACAAAACTAAAATATAAAGCGTATACGGGATGAACATACAAAATCAGGTCATCTTCCGACAGAGAGAAAGCAGTTGCTTCTTGGCACGCCATACAATGCAGTGCGGCCTCTTGTTGTGGTTAAATTCAGCATCTTGCCATCTGGATTCGCAATGCTAGCTTTCAGCCCACTGAGGTGTTTACGTACTACACGATATTCAGCTTCGTTTCACTTTATGTCAGTTTCGAGCAAAGCTTGCAAATAGTTTCATACCGGATTTTTTATGGAGATTAACTACAATTTTTAGTTCGAATAACAAGGTCATTATCAGTATATTTGTCAATGCATTTTAGACAAATGAGCGGCCAGTAGCTCTTCATTGTTCACATTATTCCGTCGATGGTATATACAGTCTGTACTGCGATAACTATTTTGTTATATGGGCAGGCTGCTAGCTCACAGGATACCGTTTCGCATATTTTAGGATGCATTAGTAATCTGCCTACCTGGCAGTCTCTTATTAGAAATTTCTTTTTATTAGCTTTCGTCCTTTCTACGTATCACCGTGACGTTCAGCGTTATTTTACGTTTGCCGTTCACGATGAAAGCCGTGTCATTCCATTCTCTTTTCTCGATCAGTATATGACTGGTCTTCAGCGATGAGATCAGGTTGTGCCTTGATGCAAGTGATGGTCTTTCGCGCACACGACATAGACCTGGTGAACTCTGTCTTGTAGAGTCCATTCGTGCAAGAAACTCTGGCACGAGTTTACCTTCCATGAAATGCAAATCATTTAATTTGAGTGGTGATAAGCTAAAACGCTCGTTCACCTTTAGTGTTCCTGGAGGAGGCCCTACCCAGTACTCGGTACTTGCAGAATGTTGTTGGACCACTTATTTTTCCGTTCTATTGTCTTCTTGCAACACAAAGGTGATTACTGCTGACCCAAAAAGTGCCCGCGAACTTAACTTGCCTTGCAAAACGTGCAGCAGCTTCCCTAGGCAGCACGCTCTCCGTACTTGTCTGTAATGGAGCATGCGACGAGAGTTGACTCTTGCGGCTCGTCAACCAATAACTCATACATAACTACGTGAACAGGTCGAGTAGGCGTGGCATAAAGTATCCCAGGACAGTATTCGCCATCTGAACGGTCGACTGGATGCCAGAGTCAGCGCCTGCATTTCTGCCTGGTGGAGGCTACTCCACATACTAAAATGGGTCGATACGTGGTACCTCACGACCGCTTGTGCTTTTGATCTGTAAATGTAATCATTTCACGTAGTCCACACACGCTGTTGCAACATTAAATATTGAGTGAATTGGAAACATCTAAGGAGGTGTACAGTCCTTTTCCTGCTAGTATGTAGATTACATATAATTTCTGTTCACTTTCTGTATGTACTAACTACACCTTATCTATGGGTCAACAGTTATCTGAATCCCTCTTCCATGGATACCTCTTCATCACAGAGTAGCACTTACAGCCGACGTTTTCAGTTATTTGTTGGATATGTATCAGTCTCTCTTTCTGTTTTTACGCTCCACACACAGCTTCTTCTAAAGCCTCAAGGATATCCCATGATGTCTGTTGTATCATCCTGTCTCCTCTTCTTGTCAGTATTTTCCAAGTTCTCATTCCTATGCCAAATTTGTTTAGAACCGCCTCATTTCTTTCCTTCAGTTTCCACCAAGGAACACCACGTCTTTATTTCTTTCCAGTTTCCCACAGACTATGATTCACATCCGTTCAGTGTTGTAGTCCAAGTGAACATTATTAGAAATTTCATTCTCGAATCAATGCCTGTCATTGATACTAGTAGACTCATTTTAACGAACGAGGACTGCCCACTTTTCCTGTGCTGGTCTCTGTCTTATAATTAGATCCTTGTTTGTCAGGCGCAATCTTGTTTCGAAGATACTGCAGGTCCTTCACTTCTTATACTTCGTGGTTCTCAATTATGAATTCACGTTAATCATCATTTTTGCTACTCACAACTTCCATATATCCTGTGCTCATTAAACAATACTGTTCAAACTCCCTGCAACTATTCCTCACTTTCACTAAGGACTGAAATGTCTTCAGAAAATATTAGCGCAGATGTCTTTCCGCCACTTCTCAACGTTAAATTTGTCTATTCGACCTTACCTTCACAAATGTTTGTATATATATATATATATATATATATATATATATATATATATATATATGTGTGTGTGTGTGTGTGTGTGTGTGTGTGTGTATGGCATTATATACAAAACGGTAAACGCGACTTGCTTCAATCAGTTCAAATGAAAGTTGTTTGTGATCTATTCATATTTAATTCGTATCAAGTGTAACACATGTAAAGACGTTTGAATGTGTACTACTAGCATGCAGAATTGAATGTATTACAATAAAGTCCGTTCACTTACATTGCGAGTACCAACTGCTACCTGTCACCAGATAGTGCAGTTGGTGTCAGGTATCATGTGGTACACATTGCACCTCCGTGATAGGGCTGCATACGTCATCTGCGGCTTATGATCTGAAGACTGTCGCAAATAATTTATTGCGATGTCAACTGCCCATATTTCGTAAAATACTAAGAATAATCAATACTGTATTTCTTGAAGTACTCATGTGAATAACTTCACTCTGTTCTTTATTCAGGGTTCATTGTCTCTTTTCGCACCATACCGATATCTTATCTAAATAAATTTGCAATTCGTTTTGGTCTTCTGATGATTTTACAAGAAGGTAAATGACAGCATCATCTGCAAACAATGTAAGAGGGCTACTCAGATCATCTCATAAGTCGTTAATATAGATCAGGAACAATAGAGGGCGCATGATACTTCCTTGCGTAAGTTATTACTTCTGTTATACTTGACGACTTTCCATCCATTACTCCGAACTGTGTCCTTTCTGACAGGAAATCACGAATCCCGTCGCACAACTGAGAAGATGTTCCATAGTCACGCAGATTGGTTCGAAGACGCTTGTGAGGAACAGGGTCGAAAGCCTTCTGGAAATATACAAATATGAAATCAATTTGACATCCCCTGTCGGTAGCACACATTACTTCATGAGCATAAAGAGCTAGCTGTGATTCACAAGAACGATATTTTCTGAATCCTTGCTGATTATTCGCCAATAAATAGTTTACTTCGAGGTAATTCATAATGTTTGAACACAGTATTTGTTCCAAAACACTTCTGCAAATCGACGTCGTGATATGGGTCTGAATTCAGTACTCCTATTTCCCATTTTGGGTATTGGTGTGACTTGAGCAATTTTCGAGTCGTTGGGAACGAATATTTCTATGAGCGAGCGGTTGTATATAATTGCTAAATATGGAGCTGTAGCATCAGCATACTATGAAAGGAACCTGACTGGTATAAAATCCACACTGGAGGCCTTGCCTTTATTAAGTGATTTAAGCTGTTTTGCAATACCGAGGATATCTACTATGTTTCTCGTCTTGGCCGTTGTTCTTGATTGGAATTTAGGATTATTTACTTCGTCTTCTTTGGCAAAGGAGTTTCAAAACCGTGTGTAATAACTATGCTTTAGTGGCATAGTCATCAGTGACTTCACCGTTGTTATCGCGCAGTGAAGGTACTGTTTGTGTCTTGCCACTGGTGTGTTTTATGTATGACCAGAATCTCTTTGCGATTTCTGCCAGATTCCGAGACAGAGTTTCGTTGTGGAAATTATTAATAGTGTTGCAGAGAAGGGTGTGAGGAGAAACAATTTGTTGGGAATAAAGTCGAAACGTTGCGTTGTCTCCAGAGTCCAGTTAGCCAATCAGGACGTTGCGCAGGGCAGAGACGGTCTCACCAAACGTGCTCTTCGTTTGATTTAAAAACCGAACAAGAGGACGATACATAAATTGAACATGGGACGGTTGTATGGATCGAACCCGAACCAAAGGCTGACCAGTTCGTGCGCTGTAACATACACTATGAGAAGAACTAAGACTGCTTGTATCTGGCGGGCTGCTTGAATCTGCGTGCACAGCGGCAAGATTGGCTAACTTCAGCGCCAATTAAATCGGATACGTCTCAATATATCGAATTTTACGTTAACAATTATTTCTCATAACGGACTATTCTGTAACACTACTACAAGGTTTTGAAACTGTTTCAGACCATCCCACATAGTGTGGAAGAAAGCTCTTTAGTTTTACTCTAACCTTTGCTTTAGTATTTATACAGCTTTTTATGATAGCTGGAAAGATGTTGGAAATACGTTTTTCTGAATAGTGTAAACCTTCGTAGACAGGAGTCGCTAGCTAAGACGTTTTTAACCGTGTCGGTGTTCTTGCATTGATTTAGTTATCTGAAGAGATCTTAGTAACCAATGTTTGGTTTCACAAAGGAAGAATCTGGGAAAACTTGATCTGTTTACCCTGTTCTGGGAACAAATTTCTGCATGCCACCATAAATAATTCGCATGTCATCCTTTCGGATAGGAAAAATTTTATATGATGCGGCAAAATGGTCGAAAGTATTCAGCATACACCAGGTTTGTAATTTTTGAGTCACTATGACAGAGAACGGTCGAATTGTAAACAGAGATATGTTTTGATTTTTCAGCAGTTTTATTGTAAATTCCTCCACCAGCTCCCTACCTCCACCAGCTGAATTTATTGTCAAATTTTAATCCATGGAATTTAAAGAAAATTTATGAGCATTTGATACTGAACCTATTGGATGTATAGAACTATAGCATGCATATTTGTTTGACGAGAATGACAAAGCCGGCCTTCTGACCGAGTGGTTCTAAGCCCTTCAGTCCGGAACAACGTTGCTCAAACGGTCGCAGGTTCGAATCCCGCCTCGGGCATGGATGTGTGTGATGTGCTTAGGTTAGTTAGGTTTAAGTAGTTCTAAGTCTAGGGGACTGATGACCTCAGATGTTAAGTCCAATAGTGCTTAGAGCCATTGCAACCATTTGAGAATGACAAAGAAAGTAGCCTATCAGAGAGAAAGAACTGTTTTCAAAACATTCCTAAGATATGATAATCCCAAGATGAATTGCGGAAGCAGTACTTTCTGAGTGATTATCTATATCGATGATGATCCTGAAAATGAAACCTAGGATTAGCTTCAACAGGATTTCAAATGGAATATCACCCAGCCTTCCTGTACTACTTTGATTGCCATATCCAGTACCTTATATGCCAACCCGGTGAAAATTGGGATAAACGGCAGGAAACATAAGAAAAAGATACTGAGGTTCTGTTGCTGGTTTCTGTACAGTTAATATATATCGGTATACTTGTACTATAACAAAAAAATACATTGTAAGACAAAAAAAAACGATTTTTGGGCTAAGTGTCTTAGTTAGGGCAGCTGATACGGCACGGCGAATGATATCAGCACACAAATGGAGCAAAAGTCTGTACTTGTTAACTATTGAAACGTCCCCTTTGAACAATTATACAAGACTGTGCTTAAACTGACACACAATATTTTTAGCGCAACACAATCTGACTTTCAATAATCCCTACAAAAGAATGGCCCTGACTAATATTAACCTATACCTTTCACAAATCACTTACCTCACAAAAATCTTCGTTATTCGAACTACTGCAATACAGCGAGCGCCATTACTGCCAGCTAAATAAAAGATTCAAACTACGGAAGGCACTAACTACTGATAGGCATAGTTAGCAAATGAAAGATTTTAATAGAGAACAAACAATGTATTTACCTTAATAGTGTAGAAAACTCATAATATACATAGCAGTTCATGATATCCAGTATTACAAATTTCAAAACTCCACCATCTCTCTCCCCACATCCATCACTGCTGGCGGCTCACCTCCAACTGCGCAACGCTATGCGCTGTTAACATCCAACTGCCCAACACTACAATGGCAGACAACAACGCAAACTAGCCACAGACTGCACACAGCACAGCCAGTGATTTCCATACAGAGCGCTACGTAACGTTGCCAATAAGAAAACATAAATAGCCTACTTACACTATGAAATGTATAGAAAGCTATCTTTAGTCTGTTTATTTACAGTTAGGATCCTGTATCTGATCCATACGTGAACCGACTGTGCATATCAAATGCAGTAAATATATAAAGATATAGTGTAGAGCTCTTATAACTTTGCATATTAGTGGCTAAAAAAACTACTTAAATTCTGGTCCATTCTTGAAACACGTTTCAATTCCGTAAGCAATATTTCGATTTTAATCGTTATATTGAAAATATGTTTTCCTTCCTGTGGGCTTTTGATGGAAACAGTATTGTACCTACGTTGCTCTGATTTTCCTTAAACTAGAAAATCAGAATTTGTGTATACTTGAACACTTCGGCTAAATTGTTCCCATGTTTACTGTAGTCCAGGGAAAGTTCGGCACTCAAATTATTGTCATGACCGAGAGCTGGCTGAACCCTGAAGTAGGTAGTTCTGAGATATTTAGCGATTCGTGGAGCCTGTATCGAAAAGACGGACTACACGCCATAGGAGGGGCTGTGGTTATTGCAGCTGAAAAAATATGGTTTGTATTGAGGTTATTGAGGTCAGGTTTGAGTATGACAGTGACATTATTCTGTCGCTTTTAATGGGTGTAGGTGAAATAAAGTTAATTGCTGGATGTTTTTGCCAGCCACTCGATTTCGCTCAGACAGTTTTACGGTCACTGACAGATGGTCTACTGCCAGTACTGCGGAAATACGCAGATCATGAAATATTTGTTGGGGGCGACTTTACCTTCCGAGCATAGATTGTGACGTCTATGGACTCCTTGCCGGGGTAAAGACACAGTTTTGCCACTTATTTCGAAAACTGTTTTCCCAAAACTGTCTTGAGCAGCTAGTTCGACGGCCCACCTAAACGGAGACGTCAGTATAGACGCAGGGATTAGTGATTATCATGTGATCATAACAATTTTTGTCACTTAAGCTAATAAATCAATCAAATAGGCTAGGGGAGTATTTGTACTACAATGAGCAGACACTTGTTAGCATCCCACATGGACAATGAACTGATGTCATTTAACTCAAGTACGATGGACGTGAGGAATTTATGCCAAGTTTAAATTCTGAGTTAGAATATAATAAATTTCCTTCAGAGGGGAAGAACATCTGGCGACAGATCAGAACCGCTTTAGAAAGCATCACTCATGGAAAACTCAGCTTGTCCTATTTTCACATGAGATTCTGCGAACCAACTAAGGGGCTACTGGTGAATTCCATACTCCCAGAAATACGTAAAGCATTTTACACTATGCTGCATTGCCAATTGTTAGCAAAAGTACAATCATATGGAGTAGGTTCCCGGGTTTGTGAGAGGTTCGGACACTTGTTAAGTAACAGAATCCAGTGTGTTATCTTCAATTGCTCGTGTTCGTCAGAGACAAGGGTATTGTCAAGAGTGCCAGAGTGAAGTGTGTTATGACCGTAGTTATATTCTGTATACATAAGTGATCTGGCAGACAGTGTAAGCGGCAGTCTGCGGCTGTTTGCTGATGATGTTGTGGTGTAGGTGATGGTGTCGTCGTTGGGTGACAATAAGAGGTTACAAGATGAATTAGAAAAAATTTCTGGTTGGTGTGATAAATGGCAGCTAGCTCTAAATGTAGAAAAATGTAAGTTAAGCAGATGAGCAGGAAAAACAAACGCATAATGTTCAAATACAGTATTAGTAGTGTCACATGAATTAAATGTCTAGGTGTAACGTTGCAAAACAATATGAAATGGAACCAGCCAGCATGTAAGAACTAGAGTAGGCAAGGCCACTTCGGCTTATTGGGAGAATTTTTGGAAAATGCGGCCCATCTGTAAAAGACATCGCATGCAGAACTCATCTGCGACACATTGTTGAGTGCTCTTCGAGTGCTTGGGATCAGCACCACGTCGGATTAAAGGAAGACATCGAAGCAATTTAGAGGCGAGCAGCTAGCTTTGTTACCGGTAGGTTCGAAGAACACGCAAGTATTACGGAGACGTTTTGGGAAGTCAAATGGGAATCACTGGAGGAAAGGTGACGTTGTTTTCGAGGATCAGTAATGAGAAAATCTGGAAAAGCGGCATTTAAGGCTGACAGTAGAACGAATGTATTGCCATCGAAGTGCCTTCCACCTGAAGACAAGAACAGAGACATTAGGGCTCGTAGGGAGGTGTATAGACAGCAGTTTCTTTTTCGCTCTGAACGCTGGTGGAACGGAAAAGTAACTGTCTAGTTACGGTACAGGGTCTCCTCCGCGACGCACCATGCGGTGGCTTGCAGAGTATGTTTGTAGATGTAGAAAGCTCATCATAAGGGCTAAGCTGGTTCTAAGTAGTTAAAAATATGCAAGGCGGTTAACATCGTTCAAGTTGCTATAACAGATCGTGAGAACTGATTGATCTTTATTTACAAGTTATTATTTTAAGAATTACAAAACTTCCATTTTGCTATTAGGAGAAATAATTTTATTCCTTTTATTTATTTTATTTTACTTTTTTAAAATGAAGCTCTAAAATGTTTTGTTAAGTGGTTTGTGTAAAAGAAAGAAAGAAATAAAACAGGTATTATCGATATCAAGTACAGCAAATGAGATGACACAAGGGTTATTTTAATAATTTGAGATTCTAAGTTAAACACTGAGCCTTAAATTTTCAGTCGGCTCCTCGGCAGCTGTAAAAAATTTCGAACACCATTCAAAGCGACGTCATATGTTCACACCAATGCAGCTTTCTACGAGTATGTCAAAACAGCGAGGCGCTGAGCAGACGAACTCTCTGACTCTGCATTTACAGATCTATCAGGAGCTGTTTGTGAAGTATTTAAAAGTTTTGAATAAAAATTTAAATCACTTATTAAATTTCTAAAATCTAAAACGCTAAAGCACTAAGTCTGCAATGATTACTCTCATTACTTTGAACAAACGAAAGATTTTAATACGCCATTTGTTCATTTCCCAATTTTTGTTTGGCTTTGAAAATTCGGACGAAATCCATTATGCAATTTTCCCTGAAATCACTAATTAAATTTTTCTTCATTACTCTGGAGACTTTTTGAAGAAATTTAATTCTTATCCAAAACTAGATCTCTCGTTGGTAAATTATAAACCCACCTTGTCCATTTCCCACTTTTCGTTTGGCTACGAAATTTGAACCAAAAATCCATTCTGAAAGTTATAGATATATTGATTTCACTGCGCTCTAATATGTGACTTCCGCAGATCGTGATCTAGTGGATAGCGTTGCTGCCTCAGGATCACGGGGTCTCTGGTTAGATTCCCGGCCGGCTTGGGGAATTTTCTCTGCCTCGGGACTGGGTGTTTGTGCAGTCCTAATCATTTCATCATCGTTCGTGAAAATGGCTCGACTGGAGTGTCTAAAGATTGGGACTTAGTGCGGGCGCTGACGACCGCGCACTTGAGCGCCCCAAAAACCAAACATCCATCATCATCATCTAATATTTGACGACGATATATATTTTGTTAGTAATTAATAACCGGAAAATTAAGGGAGTTTGCTCATAGTAGATCGTAGTTAAGATCATAATTCTTTCACTAGAAAGGGATAAATTTTTCGCTTATGATCTGCTACACTGAATTAGCGTGTATCGTAGCGGAATGATAATGTAAAAACGTAATGAGAGTGGTACGAATGCAATGGTATAACTTTTATTTCGCGATTACTGTATAACGTGATGGACGTATGTACCCCTTGTGCAATATGTTCGCAATAATTGGCTGTCACTTTCATTTAATATCTAGATATTGTGCTTGACGAGGTTGCACAATTAAATCGCATTGTCAGACTGTGGTAGCGGCTCGCTTAACAGGACTTCTTTAATGCATGTGAAACAAAGAAGTTATGTTACAGGTTAAGCTTATTACGAGTGCTTCCAATAACAACTGTGCAGTTAATGCCACTCCTCAACTTTGTTTCACAGAAGAAAGAGATGCTGTAAACCAGGGCCGGCCAAACGCTGCACAGTGTGCAGACATGCGGAAGTGTTGCACATGTGCGCACGTGTGCGACAGGGAGCGACAGCGACATCTGTTATTAGACATGTGTCCTAAATGAACGGCGGCTATTCCACTTCCATGTTTATGTGGTACAAGCAAGAGGAAAATTGGTCATTAAACCGATTGTTTCAATGTATACTTACATTTAGGGTTTTTTAAATGTGTGAAGGGCTACGCTCAGCTGAAGTGGATAAAACTTAACATTCATCTAACTGTCGGTTATTATGCAGATTTCAGACGGAACTGATGAAAGATATAGCAATAATGGTATTGAAATAACCGGTGATCATCGAGAGGTCTGCAGGCATCTCCGGCGGTAATTCGGAAGAATACCACCCTTCGATTGTGCCATTCCAGCACTAATCTAAGCGTTAGGGTTTCAGGTGCCAGCCAGCCAGCCAGCCAGCCGAGCAGCAGCAGCAGCGGTCCCGGCCAGCAGCAGCGGTCCAGCCAGCCCTCCAGCAGCGGCAGCAGCGGCCCCGGCCCCGTCCGCAGCAGCAGCGGCAACTGCGGCGTTCCTGCCAGCCGTCGCCAGCGCCAGCGCCAGCAGCGTGGGACTCTGGTCTTCGTCCGTCTTCGTCCGTCTTCGTCCGTCTTCGTCCGTCCACAGTTTTTTCCTCTCCTTTTCGGACTGTGCATTTTTCGTTCATCCCTGTCGTCAAGCCAGCCCCCACCACCACTGCCACTACCACCACCACTGCCATTGTGTACACGTCGCCCTCCGCCGCCACCACCACCATTACATGGTGTGCCCAGTCACCCCCCTCTTTCCATCCCTCCTCTTCTCACTCTACCTTCACCCTCGTTGTTTGTCGCCCTCTCTCCAGCTTCTTCCTCCCGCTCCTCTCCCTCTGATCCTTTCCCCCCACTCCCCCAGCCTGTCACTGCAGCTCCAGCTAGGGTGGTGGCCCGTCGGGCCACTGCCCATGCCCAGCTCTCCCCATCGCCTTCGCCATCACCGCCACCACTCTCGCCGTCGCCGTCGCCTTCGCCGTCACCATCTCCGGCGCCGACTGCTGCATCCACGCCAGGATGTGCCACTTCCCGCCACCTCCCTATAGCTCTCATCCCTCATGTCACCACCCACCCTTCTGCCACTGTTAAACGCCCTAGTGGCACCACCACCTCCTCCGCTCCCAAAAAGGCCCCACCCCATCCTCCTTCCCCCCACTCATGATCCCATGGATGTCTCCCCACCTGGCCCTGCTCCCTCCGCCTCCTCCTCCTCCTCCTCCCCCTCCTCCTCCTCCCCCCCTCTTTATACTAATACCTCCTTTCCCATCCCGATCCTTCCTTTTTTGAGGCCCGGAACCTCTCCCTCCTACTCCGCCAACACTTCCCTGGTGCCCCCATCTCACTCCCTGGTTTACAGGATTCAGTTCTCATCTCCTCCCACAGCCCCACCCTACATAGTGACATCCTCTCTCACCTCCCCATCACCCAGTTCGGCCCCAAAGCCTCCCTCACTCCTGCTCCTTCTCCATCTCCTACCTGGCAAACCCAACCCCGCATCACCCACTGACCCTCACCGCCATGGTCACTCGGCTTAGTCCGACAATCACAGAGGAGGAGGTGTTGGCGGATCTCAAAGCACATCCCTCGCTGAAGGTGCGGGCAGTCCTCCGCATTTTTAACTCGGCCGGCCCCACCCACCTTATGCGGGTTTTCTACATCTACATCTACATCTACATTGATACTGCTCAAGCCACCCAACGGTGTGTGGCGGAGGGCACTTTACGTGCCACTGTCATTACCTCCCTTTCCTGTTCCAGTCGCGTATGGTTCGCGGGAAGAACGACTGTCTGAAAGCCTCCGTGCGCGCTCTAATCTCTCTAATTTTACATTCGTGATCTCCTCGGGAGGTATAAGTAGGGGGAAGCAATATATTCGATACCTCATCCAGAAACGCACCCTCTCGAAACCTGGCGAGCAAGCTACACCGCGATGCAGAGCGCCTCTCTTGCAGAGTCTGTCACTTGAGATTATTAAACATCTCCGTAACGCTATCACGGTTACCAAATAACCATGTGACGAAACGCGCCGCTCTTCTTTGGATCTTCTCTATCTCCTCCGTCAGACCGATCTGGTATGGATCCCACACTGATGAGCAATACTCAAGTATAGGTCGAACGAGTGTTTTGTAAGCCACCTCCTTTGTTGATGGACTACATTTTCTAAGCACTCTCCCAATGAATCTCAACCTGGTACCTGCCTTACCAACAATTAATTTTATATGATCATTCCACTTCAAATCGTTCCGCACGCATACTCCCAGATATTTTACAGAAGTAACTGCTACCAGTGTTTGTTCCGCTATCATATAATCATACAATAAAGGATCCTTCTTTCTATGTATTCGCAATACATTACATTTGTCTATGTTAAGGGTCAGTTGCCACTCCCTGCACCAAGTGCCTATCCGCTGCAAATCTTCCTGCATTTCGCTACAATTTTCTAATGCTGCAACTTCTCTGTATACTACAGCATCATCCGCGAAAAGCCGCATGGAACTTCCGACACTATCTACTAGGTCATTTATATATATTGTGATAAGCAATGGTCCCATAACACTCCCCTGTGGCATGCCAGAGGTTACTTTAACGTCTGTAGACGTCTCTCCATTGATAACAACATGCTGTGTTCTGTTTGATGAAAACTCTTCAATCCAGCCACACAGCTGCTCTGATATTCCGTAGGCTCTTACTTTGTTTATCAGGCGACAGTGCGGAACTGTATCGAACGCCTTCCGGAAGTCAAGAAAAATAGCATCTACCTGGGAGCCTGTATCTAATATTTTCTGGGTCTCATGAACAAATAAAGCGAGTTGGGTCTAACACGATCGCTGTTTCCGGAATCCATGTTGATTCCTACATAGTAGATTCTGGGTTTCCAGAAATGACATGATACGCGAGCAAAAAACATGTTCTAAAATTCTACAAGAGATCGACGTCAGAGATATAGGTCTATAGTTTTGCGCATCTGCTCGACGACCCTTCTTGAAGACTGGGACTACCTGTGCTCTTTTCCAATCATTTGGAACCCTCCGTTCCTCTAGAGACTTGCGGTACACGGCTGTTAGAAGGGGGGCAAGTTCTTTCGCGTACTCTGTGTAGAATCGAATTGGTATCCCATCAGGTCCAGTGGACTTTCCTCTATTGAGTGATTCCAGTTGCTTTTCTATTCCTTGGACACTTATTTCGATGTCAGCCATTTTTTCGTTTGTGCGAGGATTTAGAGAAGGAACTGCAGTGCGGTCTTCCTCTGTGAAATAGCTTTGGAAAAAGGTGTTTAGTATTTCAGCTTTACGCGTGTCATCCTCTGTTTCAATGCCATCTTCATCCCGTAGTGTCTGGATATGCTGTTTCGAGCCACTTACTGATTTAACATAAGACCAGAACTTCCTAGGATTTTCTGTCAAGTCGGTACATAGAATTTTACTTTCGAATTCAATGAACGCTTCACGCATAGCCCTCCTTACGCTAACTTTGACATCGTTTAGCTTCTGTTTGTCTGAGAGGTTTTGGCTGCGTTTAAACTTGGAGTGAAGCTCTCTTTGCTTTCGCAGTAGTTTCCTAACTTTGTTGTTGTACCACGGTGGGTTTTTCCCGTCCCTCACAGTTTTACTCGGCACGTACCTGTCTAAAACACATTTTACGATTGCCTTGAACTTTTTCCATAAACACTCAACATTGTCAGTGTCGGAACAGAAATT
This sequence comes from Schistocerca americana, assembly GCF_021461395.2. Lineage (NCBI taxonomy): Eukaryota > Metazoa > Arthropoda > Insecta > Orthoptera > Acrididae > Schistocerca > Schistocerca americana. The sequence goes on along the minus strand of NC_060121.1, from coordinate 715,468,912 downwards.
TTCGTTTTGATCTGTTAGGTAGTCTTAAATCTGCCTTCTATTACTCTTGCTAAACAGATAAACCTTCCTCCCTTTTTTTATATTCCTATTAACTTCCATATTCAGGGATGCTGCAACGGCCTTATGATCACTGATTCCCTGTTCTGTACATACAGAGTCGAAAAGTTCGGGTCTGTTTGTTATCAGTAGGTCCAAGATGTTATCTCCATGAGTCGGTTCTCTGTTTAATTGCTCGAGGTAATTTTCGGATAGTGCACTCAGTATAATGTCACTCGATGCTCTGTCCCTACCACCCGTCCTAAACATGTGAGTGTCCCAGTCTATATCTGGTAAATTGAAATCTCCACCTAAGACTATAACATGCTGAGAAAATTTATGTGAAATGTATTCCAAATTTTCTCTCAGTTGTTCTGCCACTAATGCTGCTGAGTCGGGAGGTCGGTAAGAGGAGCCAATTATTAACCTAGTTCGGTTGTTTAGTGTAACCTCCACCCATAATAATTCACAGGAACTATCTACTTCTACTTCACTACAGGATAAACTACTACTAACAGCGACGAACACTCCACCACCGGTTGCATGCACTCTATCCTTTCTAAACACCGTCTGTACCTTTGTAAAAATTTCGGCAGCTTAAGCCAGCTTTCTGTACCTATAACGATTTCAGCTTCGGTGCTTTCTATCAGCGCTTGAAGTTCCGGTACTTTACCAACGCAGCTTCGACAGTTAACAATTAGAATACCGATTGCTGCTTGGTCCCCGCATGTCCTGACTTTGCCCCGCACCCGTTGAGGCTGTTGCCCTTTCTGTACTTGCCCAAGGCCATCTAACCTAAAAAACCGCCCAGCCCACGCCACACAACCCCTGCTACCCGTGTAGCCGCTTGTTGCGTGTAGTGGACTCCTGACCTATCCAGCGGAACCCGAAACCCCACCACCCTATGGCGCAAGTCGAGGAATCTGCAGCCCACACGGTCGCAGAACCGTCTCAGCCTCTGATTCAGACCCTCCACTCGACTCTGTACCAAAGGTCCGCAGTCAGTTCTGTCGACGATGCTGCAGATGGTGAGCTCTGCTTTCATCCCGCTAGCGAGACTGGCAGTCTTCACCAAATCAGATAGCCGCTGGAAGCCAGAGAGGATTTCCTCCGATCCATAGCGACACACATCATTGGTGCCGACATGAGCGACCACCTGCAGATGGGTGCACCCTGTACCCTTCATGGCATCCGGAAGGACCCTTTCCACATCTGGAATGACTCCCCCCGGTATGCACATGGAGTGGACATTGGTTTTCTTCCCCTCTCTTGCTGCCATTTCCCTAAGGGGCCCCATTACGCGCCTGACGTTCGAGCTCCCAACTACCAGTAAGCCCACCCTCTGAAACTGCCCGGATCTTGCAGACTGAGGGGCAACCTCTGGAACAGGACAAGCAGCCATGTCAGGCCGAAGATCAGTATCAGCCTGAGACAGAGCCTGAAACCGGTTCGTCAGACAAACTGGAGAGGCTTTCCGTTCAGCCCTCCGGAATGTCTTTCGCCCCCTGCCACACCTTGAAACGACCTCCCACTCTACCACAGGTGAGGGATCAGCCTCAATGCAGGCAGTATCCAGGGCAACCACAGTCATAGTCCGATCAGGGGATGCGTGGGATGCCCCCTCCATTGACAGTCTCCTGATGGAGGGTGCCCTCCTCTTCAACCAGCGCTATAAGGTCGACCCCTCCCATTCCCCTCCTCAGTCCCTGCACTGCCAGAGGTGTCTGTGCCATATAACGCACACCCAGCAGCCGAGTGCCGTGAGGCCCCCACCTGCCCGCATTCTCGGCAAGTGCCCTAACCTTCAATCCCCTCTGTCCTATAATACCTGCAATCTCCCCCCACCGAGCGAGGTGGCGCAGTGGTTAGACACTGGACTCGCATTCGGGAGGACGACGGTTCAATCCCGCGTCCGGCCATCCTGATTTAGGTTTTCCGTGATTTCCCTAAATCACTCCAGGCAAATGCCGGGATGGTTCCTCTGAAAGGGCACGGCCGACTTCCTTCCCCATCCTTCCCTAATCCGATGAGACCGATGACCACGCTGTCTGGTCTCCTTCCCCAAAACAACCAACCAACCAATCTCCCCCATCCCACCTACTCCCAAAAGTGTAAAGCCCGACCACCTCTGACCGCTGCTGAACTAACCATCCCTGTCTGTCCTGTGGACGCCCCCACCCCTCCTGGCAATGCCCTTCGTCCCCCCCCTCCCCACCACTGAGGACATCATCAGGTTCCTCACCATTGTCCTGCAATACGTCCATCCTTTCCAGCGCCCTCACACCCTCCAACAGGACTCCCTCGCCGCCCGTTCCATCTTCCACCTAATATGTATGCCACCTACTCCCACAACCAGGCCCATTTCACCTTCTCCTGTCTCGACACCCTCGTCTAAATCCCTGTCATGTCGCGACAGCACCGTATCCTGTTCAACAACATCCATTCCCCTCCCTCCAACAAGAACCTCTTCATGCACACCCTTGCCACCCACCACGTGGATGCCTTCCTCCTCAATGAAACCTTCCTCGAACCCCACCACACCATCCACACTTCGCCCTACCTTTTCAACCGCTCCGAAAATCCCCTCCCAATTGCGCGTGGCAGAGTTGCCATTGGTCGCCACCACCCGATAACGGACCGGCTCCAACCTCTCCTTCCCGACCCCACTGAACACCTGATCCTAAGTCTCTTCTTCCCCGGCCTTACCGTCACCTGCGCCAAGATCTATGTCCGCCCTAACGCCCCTATTCCTTTCGACTTCCCCTCCCACATTGATCGTACCTTCTCCTCCTACGTGATTGCCGCCGACCTGACCCAGCTACGGTGGTGGCATCCGTTCCTCTCAACCCTCCAAGGCGACCTCGTCCCCATTCCCCAACACGCCCGCCCCGAATCCAACTCCACCCCCATATCATCCTCTCCTCCCCCAACCTCCTTGGCCGCATAGCGGTGGATGTCCTGGACCCCATTGGTAGTGACCATTTCCCTCTCCTCCTCACCGTTTCAGATGGTCGTCTCCCCCGCCCCGACCCTCATAATGACCCTCCCCTGAAGTACGTCCATGACTATTCCCGTGCCGACTGGAATGCCTACTGGGATGCCCTCTCTGATGTGTTGGTAAATGTGCCAACACCTTGTAGATATAGGAGGCCGAAATGCACGCTATCTAACGCAGACAGGCGTGAATTCTGGAACAGGATAAGTAGTGAATTCTAATAAGAAAAGTATGCAGCTCCTCGAATACTTAACTTTTATTTATTCTTGTGGTACATCGCTCCTGATAATACAAATAAGACTCTCTTCAGATACGGTTAATGGCGCCTTGCTAGGTCGTAGCCATGGACTTAGCTGAAGGCTATTCTAACTGTCTCTCGGAAAATGAGATAAAGGCTTCGTCAGTGTAGTCGCTAGCAAAGTCGTCGTACAACTGGGGCGAGTGCTCGTCCGTAACTCGAAACCTGCCTTGTGGTGGCGCTCGGTCTGCGATCACACAGTGGCGACACACGGGTCCGACATGTACTAAATGGACCGCGGCCGATTTAAGCTACCACCTAGCAAGTGTGGTGTCTGGCGGTGACACCACACTCTCCACCTGGGTCGAAGGACACCCCTTCATCTACCACCACCCTGACGATGTTACCCATGCCGCCTCCTTTCTCCAGCAGACCTTTTCTGAGGCCATGGAGGCCCATGTCCCTACTGTCGCCATCAACCCCCACCACCCTACCTTACCCCCACAGGCTGTCCTCCTCCTCCATGAATCCTGCCGTCTCTACCGTGCCTTCTTCCATACGTGTGACCCGGACACACTACGAAGCCACCGGCAACTCCAGCGACACATCCGAAACTTGCTTGCGGCTAAGAAACGCCGGGACTGTCGACAGACATGCACCTGTTTAAATGCTACCCTACCTATAAACTCGTCCAAGTACTGGTCAGCCTTCCGTCGCCTTACCGGAACTAAACCCTCCCCCTACTATCCTCTTCTCCATGATGATCACCCCTTTCCTGACACCCTCAGTAAGGCCAATGACTTTGCCTCCTACTTTTCCGATGTCTTCTCCATCCCCGATGATCCCCAGTTCGATTACTCCCTCTTCCTGGGTGTCCACAATCGAACTGATACCTCTGTCCCTCCCCTCGCACCTGGTTTCCAGTACTTGGACATCATTGCACACAAGGAACTCAATACCCACAGGATCTCATTGCTACACTCCACACAAAACGCAACACCGCTCCTGGTCACAATCGTGTCACCTACCGCCACCATTGTGAAGCTCCTGTCTCGTTCCTCTCCACCCTGGGCAGGCTCTACAATGTAGTCCGGTCCACCGGCTACTACTCTGACCTGTGGAAAACCTCCCGTATCGTGATGTTCCTTAAACCCGGTGAACCGCTTCCGCCATCTCCTCCTATCGGCCCATCAGCCTTATCTTGGTCTTCAGCAAGGTCCTGGAATCCATCCTCTCCCAACACATCCACCAGCATCTCCACCAGCATCTCCGCCTCCTTCCCGTTACCCAGTGTGGCTTTCGACCGCCCTGCTCTTCTGGTGACCTTCTCCTCCACCACACTCATCTCCTTTCTGAACAGCTAAATTCCTGTCGCTCCGCAATCTTCGTCTCCCTGGACCTCGAACGAGTCTATGACCACGTATGGCATTCTGATCACCTCTTCAAGCTCCAAGACATTGCCCTTCCCATTAACTACGTCCGTCTGATCTGCTCCTTTCTTTCCCACTGTCCTTCCTACATCACCATCCATAACATGGACTCCTACACCTTTTTTCCCTCCGCTGGTGTGCCCCAAGGCTCCGTCCTCTCCCCCCTTCTGTACCTTTTGTATACGGCGGACACGCCGCCGCCGTCACCCCCCGTCCACCTTCTACAGTTTGCTGATGACACCGCCTTCCTTGCCCTCGCCCCCACCCTGCAGCGTTCCCAACACCTTGTTCAAACTCATCTTGACCGGTTCACCACTTGGTGCAACCAGTGGTTGCTCAAGGTCAATCCCTCCAAAACCCAGGCGATCATTGTAGGCAATACCACCCCTTCCTTCCGCCTCCTTCATTTCTATGTCACCATATATGGCCGTCCTATGGCCCTCACCCCCACCCTTAAGTACCTTGGCGTCACCCTCGACCGTCGCCTCTCCTAGACCCCCCATCTCTGGACAATTCAAGGCAAGGCACGCTCCCGACTCCGTCTCCTTAAGCTTCTTTCCGGCTGTATGTGGGGTCTGGACCTCTCCACCATACTCCACACCTATAAATCCCTCATCCGCCCTATCCTCTGTTATGCCCATCCTGCTTGGATCTCCGTCCCCATACCTTTTACAAATCCCTTCAGATCCTATCGCATCCGTCTCCCCTCCCCCACGAGGATCCTGTACGACCTTATTCCGTTCCCCCACCTCCTCCTTTTCCTTGAACGGATACAGATCCTGTACACCTCCCGAAAACTCGATCTTCCTCACCCACTTGTCTCCCCCGTCCTCTCCCATCCCCACCTGCTGCCGCACCTGTATTCCCACGTCCCACCCAGTCTCCATCTCTCCACCCTCCTTACCCTCTCCCAAGGTGGCTTCCGCCGGCTCCCTCTCCCTGATGATGCCCTCCTCCCCTCCATATACCCCTCCTACCAACTTTGATCCTCCCTCCCTCTTCCTGTGTTTGCTCCTTTGGGCACCCTCCCTCCCTCCATTCTCTCCCTCTTCCATCCCTTCTCCATTTCCCCCATTCCTCCCCCGGGCTTCCCCTCCCCTGTCCTTCTACTCCTCCCCCCATTTACTCAGCCATTGGCATCTTTGTTCTCCCCTCTCCCCCACCTCACTCTTCTTCCCCTCTTGGCGGGTCCCCGGACTCGCACACGCTACGTGGACTTTCGCGCGCCGGAGATCATCGCCATCAGTGTCTCGTGTGTGCCGTCGTGTTTAGTGTTCAGTGTTCACCGTCGCACTCCATCGTTCACCTGTGCCATCGCCATCTTCAGTGTTTGTGCGTCGAGTCAACAGTTTGTAGTGTGGATTATCGTCGAGTGTGAACGGCTCCGTGTTTGTCTTTAGGTGTCTACTGTTTTATTACCCACCGTTATGTCACTTATGTGTATTCTTTCTGTTGTTTATTTATCTATTCTATGGCTGAAGAGCGGCGTAACATGCTGCTGACAGCCTGCCTGTTTGTGCGGGTTTGAAAATAACAATAAAGAAACAAAATCGAGAGGTCTGTGGTTATCATTATGTTCAGAGGTCAGTGAGACAGAAGTTATGTGGGTGTAACTGAGGGCACCGAGGATTGGTTATAGGAAACCTAGCATTAGTTTAATGTTATTTGAAATCATGAATAAGATTCGTTGGAAGTCTCTAAGTGCTCTCTTTCTTAAATACTAGCTCAAAAACATTACGCCTATTTAACTGCCGTCAGTCAAGCTTCCTTAATAAAAACGCACGGTTGTTAACTGTATTACATGTCTTACTGGGTTAAACTGTTAACATAAAAGTAGATGTCTCAATGAGTAGACTGCGACTGTACTTTAAATTTTTAATACGCGAAATACCTTCCCATGGCTGGCTTGCAAGCTGTGGAAAGAGCACTAGAATGCGCCGGTACAGAGTATCCCAGCAAGTGGATAAAGCGACATCTGTGCGTAGAAACATGCACTACATGAACGCTGACGGCTGCGGCGTGCACGCTGCGACCCGGAAGTTGCACATGTGCAGGAGCACCGCACGCGTGCAAAATTTCTGGCCGGCCCTGCTGTAAACGCTCACAGAACATAAAAGATCTACTGTAGAGATAGTGCGGACCAATATTCGGTATTTTCTTACCTTATCCATTATCCTCTTATGTGAAATCGGCCACGGAATATCTGTAGAGGCGCAGTAACACCTGCATAAATAAAAAAAGATATAATGATTAGAACAGATACAAAACAGTAGCTGGAGGCTTCCTCAGTAATAGAGAAAGTATGGTTAGACTTTACAATATGATATCAACAGACAGAAACTGTGATGTCGCATCTTCCAGGGGTGTTTATAACTGTCATGTGGAAACGAAGTGACTTTAGCGGCAAATTAGTGCCAACGCTGTTATTTATTATGAACTTAGGGTTGAACATTAATTTTACATGTGTTCCTGACTGAACGAGAGATGACACAAAAACGTATTGAGTCTCATTTTCAGTTAAATTGCTATAGAGATTAACAAGTTACCTACTAACGGCCAGATAGCAATTTCAGTTACGGTAGAGCGCAGGATCACGCGCAGAGTCTCATTTCCGAGGTAACAGTCACCAAATCTTACCAACAGTATGGTTAGCAAAGACGTTCATGGGAAAAGTCACATTTTGGTGTGTCACAGAAAATGTTTCAACTTTCGTCAATTATTTGTTTCTCCTTTGCTAGGAATTCTTACATTTGACCTACAGAAATCAGACAACTTTACATTTCAGCTTGATTTGGAATGGACTAAACTCGCTTCGGCGACTGGTGTGGACCAGCACCCCGTGTAAACGAAAGCCTGACAAGTAGTGCGTGACGTCAGAACATGGCTTCCCACGCAGTCTAAATAGTATTCAACAGTGTCATGGAACAGTACTTGTGAAGTCATGCGGCGAATTTCACGTCATTCTACTATTATAGTGAATGCTGTTCCTGCTTTAGTGTATGTGATTTGGTTGTTTATTTTCTGTGCAAGAAACTGGTGATCTTTTTTCTTGAAGGTGAAAATTTCGTTGCCAGCAAAACGTCACTTTGTTGCTCTGTGCCGAATTGTAGAGGAAATTACGAGGGGACTGATGACCATAGATGTTAAGTCCCATAGTGCTCAGAGCCATTTGAACCAAGGAAATTACGATGTTGGACCAAAAGTAACTGTGTTTAAATTTCCGGAGGATGATGCAACGAGGAAGATATGGTTGTCGAGTATTCGCAGAGATAACTTTACTCTTTCTTCAAGTTCAAGCATGAGTATTTGTTATGTTTATTTCTTAAAAGAGGTTACGTGTGCTAACAAAAAAGAGGCCTTAATGCATTGTGGAAGGTCAGCGACATTTTGACTAATATATAAGATCATAACTGCGTAAATGCCGAAGAAAACAATGTTTCCCTGTCTTGGCGATTCTACAGTTTAGCTGGTTTAGGATATATAAATTCTCTACTCTGAAGGTTCACGCAGTATAGCCTAAGCACAGTCATACTTAAATAGTTTAATACCTTCGTATATCTATATACTTCCTCTTTGTGCTGTTTGTTGCTAGGAATACAAGACGGTTTATGATTAAATATATGCACATAAGATACAGACAAATTTAGATGTATTCTGGGACTAGTATTAAGCTCTGTTTTTTTTCTGTAAATGTCTTCAGGAAGATGCTTCTTCAAAGACAAGGAATGTGGTTTATCCAGACATTGACAGTTAAACAAAAACAATGTCTCATTCACTTATTTTTGATAAATTATTGATAGGAATTTGAAGTTCAGTGCAGGGAATAATACTGTTAGAGAATACAGTAAGCTTCCGACTTTACAATGCACAAATAAATATTTTTCTCTAAATCCATAGAAAGGGAAAATGAATGAGTACATTAATGGATTAAGAGGGCATCAGAGAAAACAAAGGAACAAACTGTGAAAACACATGTAAAAAATAGTTGTGTATTTTACAAATTCTTACTTACGGAGTCTGGAATTTGAGATTCATGCCAGTGACCTTCACTGCTGTCTTATAGATACAACTAAAGTACTTGAAAACAATTGTGTGCTCATGTTTAACATAATGGATAGCACATAACTGGCATTGTATTAGCTTCATTATATTGTCAGTTTTTATGTAAGTTATGAAGCGATTTATTGACTAGGGAATAGCAGCTGATGTAGGTTGATTCTTACAAAATACAGAAACAAAGCAGTTTCTGTCTCATAAAAAGCGCTACCATTAAGTATTTCATAGTTCTATAGGATACACATAGTTGGAGAATTACTTTGAATTATTCTGTTACCTGTTACTCTGTTTCACATTTCACAGTTGTTTCTATGGAACACATCTGTGAGAGTTTGGTGTCGTCATGTTTTCATGTATGTGTGGGATCTGTGTGTGTGGGGAGGGGGGGAGCGGGCAGTGCGAATGTGTGTTTGTGTGTGCGTGTGTGAGTATGTGTGTGTGTGTGTGTGTGTGTGTGTGTGTGTGTGTCTGTGTGTTGCCACAGTCAAAAGAGTCTTTTAATAGAGCAAGAGATTTAGCAAAAATCCCATCTCCCGAGTGAGCATATGAGCATCAAGGCAAAATTATAAAAACAATATCACTGTTATTGAATTATGCTTTGCACATTAGTCAATGTTTTTAATTATTGATGGGGCAAGTACTTTCTTCATTTCACCATTTATTGAAGAGCTTGTTGTGATGACGTGTGACTGCATGTGCTGTGATTTTGTAGTGTTAGCGTTTTATGGAGTTACTATGCAATGGCCATATCACTTATGTATTTCTCTGCGTGTGAGTTGGGAGTGTATTTGTATTTGGGAATCAGAAACTAACTTCATATAGATAAATAGTTCTCACACTATTAGTACTGTCATTACATTCATTTGTAGGTACCTTACTCATTTTTTATTCATTTTTAATTACAGGTATGTCATGTTCACTTCCACAAGGATGATATTTGGGAAACACAAATTGTGGATGAAAGACCTGGTCAGTTATAAGACGTGAAGGGCCAGATGAGAAAATGCAGAGGCTTGGAAATGAGCAGTTCGCAGAGTTACAATATACACTACTGCCCATTATATTTGCTACACCACGAAGATGACGTGCTAGAGATGCGAAAATTAACCGACAGGAAGAAGATGCTGTGGTATACAAATGATTTACTTTTCAGAGCATTCTCACAAAGTTGGCGCCGGTGGCGACGCCTACAACGTGCTGACATAAGGAAAGTTTCCAACCGATTTCTCATACACAAACAGCAGTTGACAGGCGTTGCCTGGTGAATCGTTGTTGTGATGCCTCGTGTAAGGAGGAGAAATGCGTACCATCATGTTTCCGACTTTGGTAAAGGTCGGATTGTAGCCTATCGCGATTGCTGTTTATCGTATAGCGACATTGTTGCTCGCGTCGGTCGAGATCCAATGACTGTTAGCATAATATGGAATCGGTGGGTTCAGGAGGGTAATACGGAACGCCGTGCTGGATCCCAACGGCCTCTTATCACTAGCGGTCGAGATGACAGGCATCTTATCCGCATGGCTGTGACGGATCGTGCAGCCACGTCTCGATCTCTTAGTCAACAGACAGGGACGTTTGCTAGACCACAACCATCTGCACGAACAGTTCGGCGACGTTTGCAACAGCATGGAGTATCAGCTCGGAGACCATGGCTGCGGTTACCCATGACGCTGCATCACAGACAGTAGCGCCTGCGGTGGTGTACTTAACGACGAACATGGGTGCACGAATGGCAAAACGTCATTTTTTCGGATGAATTCAGGTTCTGTTTACAGCATCATGATGGTCGCATTCGTATTTTGTGACATCGCGGTGAACGGACATTGGAAGTGTGTATTCGTCATCGCCATACTGGCGTATCACCCGGCGTGATGGTATGGGGTGCCATTGGTTACATTTCACGGTCACCTCTTGTTCGCATTGACGGCACTTTGAACAGTAGACGTTACATTTCAGATGTGTTACGACCCGTGGCTCTACCCTTCATTCGATCCCTACGAAACCCTACATTTCAGCAGGATAATGCACGACTGCAATTTGCAGGTCCTGTACGGGCCGTTCTGGATACAGAAAATGTTCGACTGCTGCCCTGGCCAGAACATTCTCCAGATCTCTCATCAATTAAAACGTCTGGTGAATGGTGGCCGAGCAACTGGCTCTTCACAATACGCCAGTCACTATTCTTGATGAACTGTGGTATCGTGTTGAAGCTGCTTGGGTAACTGTACCTGTACACGCCATCCAAGCTCTGTTTGACTCAATGGCCAGGCGTATCAAGGCCGTTATTACGGCCAGAGGTGGTTGTTCTGGGTACTGATTTCTCAGGATATATGCACCCAAATTGCCTCAAAATGTAAACACATGTCAGTTCTAGTATAATATATTTGTCCAATGAATACCCGTTTACCATCTGCATTTCTTCTTGGTGTAGCAATTTTAATGGCCAGTAGTGTAGTTTATCTTCCCCGAAGATGTATGAAGACACTTTCAGCTTCAGTTCCTTTGAAGAGTTGATGTTACGTACCAAGGAAGGGTAATTGCCCTGCGAGTAGAGTGTGATTGAAAAGAACAATGATTTTGTGTTTTTTTCTGAAGTTAACAAGAAAACCATCATCATTCATTACACATTCTGTCTTTGCAAATAGTAAATTATATGTTTCATTATTTAAGAAAGTTGTGCAAATTAAGACATTATGAAAAAGGCCTTTTCCTCTAATTATAACTAATATCCATGACTGCGTACTGAAAGTGTTCTCAGTGGCAGATTGTTGGTACTCAGGAACTTGTATAAACAGCTTTGTAGAGACAGTGGAAGTAAGTCTAGGAGTGCTAAAAGACAGTGTACAGGAGTGTGGAAAGGACATGGTAGACTTTATACAGGGCGAATCACTAACTATTGCCACCAAGAATAGCCTCGAAAGTATGATAGGAGCTGAAAGGTTTATGGGACCAAAGTTGAATGGAACAACGGAGGCCGTAATATGACGATGGTTTTTGTTTCTAGGTGGGGCCCCTTCAGAGATATAAAGCTCAACTTTGTTTTTGAAATGGGATGCTATAGTTTGGTACTTATTTCCTGATAGCGGCTATCGAGACGAATACAACGACGTGTAACAGTAAGGTCTTTGTAGGTCAACGAAGGTCACAAAGGTGGCATGAACGTCCATTTACATTAGGTGTTTGAAGTGATGGCCATTAGTATCAATGCAGTGCAGCAAACTTATTATCACGGATAGAGTTGTATTCGCTATCACATCGGCACTTATCGAAGCACATGCTCTAATAATTCCCTCTCTCCTCCGTGTCCAATCCAACGATTTGGGAGTTTTCTCTGCAACTCATTTCCAGTCATCAGCGAAAAATGTGCCGGACACTCATTGTGTTGATACCACATTCTATTCCTTGTTTCTAAAGGTATTTCTTTGAACAACGGACCTAATGTTTCTTTCAGAAATGTGGTGTACTTCCTACCATTAAGATTTCCTTCGATGAAATAGGGGCCTATAATTGTGTTCTCCCGAATCCCACACCATAAATTCACCGGCCACGGTTTTGGTGTGCAACTTGCCGCAGCCAACATGGATTATAAGTTGCCCAATAATGCATGTTATGCAAATTAACATTTCCATGGCTCGTGAATGTAGCTTCGTCAGTAAATAAAATCAACTTAATAAATATGTCATCCCACTGAATCTGAAGTTGATCCCATCGGCAGAATTCAGTGCGACGCATACAATCCGTAGCAGATAATTCTTGGTGGAGACTTATATGTTAAGGATGATATTCATGGCGATGCACAACACAAACAATACTACTCTGGCTCTTGCCAGATTCCCTTGCGATATGACGCGAAGTAAAACAAGGATCTCGAACCACACTGGCAAGAGTACCAATTTCCGATTCCTCTTTAGTAACTTTCCTTTGCCGGATATGTTTCCGACGCCTTAAAGATCCAGTTGTTCTCAATTTATCATACACATATATAAACGCATGGCGTGTAGGGTGAGTACTTTGAGGATATCTTTCAGCGTATTAGTCTCTAGCGCTCACTGAATTGCGTTGACATTCACTGTAAATGAGAAGCATATCGATTTGTTCTTCGAAGGAATACATCGATCACATTTGCTTGATTCGACGATACTAGTCTTACCATACCTATCAGTATTGTATTGAGAAACCGTCGAATGGTGTTTACAACTCAATGGCACGTTAGATGGGTACGCCGTATTCGGCGAATATTTACTGTTTGCATGCTATACGAGAGAGACTTGTCAGAGCATGTGCTTCCATAAGTACTGGAGTGATAAGGAATACCACTAAATACATGATACGAAGATTGCAGTACTGCATTGATACCAATGCTAATCACTTCGAACGCCTTCTGTAAATGGACGTTCACTCCTCCAGTTTACGTTCATTGACCGTATAAGACTGTTACACATCATTGGATTCGTCTCGATAGCCTCTATCAGAAAATAAGTATCAATCTATAGGATCATATTTAAAAAAACATAGTTGACGTTCATATATCTGACACCACCCCACTTATCAACAAAAACTAACGTCATATTATGGCCCCTGTTGCCCCATGCTACATTTGTCCCGTAAACTTTTCAGCTCCCATCATACTTTCAGAGTTATTCTAGGTGGCAGTAGTTAGTGACTCACGATGTATGTGAAGTTGGTCTTACAAATGTCAAGAAATTTAGTCATAGGTTTAGTTCTTAATTTATGATACTTTGTTGTTTGTTATTTTCGTCTTCTCATGCTTACAAATTTTTACATAGCAGTCCATTAATTAAAATACCACATTCTAGCACTCTGCGGAAGATCTGCAACTGTTTTAATGGGAATCCGTCTCATGAAAGGCTTGGGGCAAGTAATCCTGCCGTGTGCAAGACGCAAATTTCAGTACATGAACAACGATGGTGTCAATGTTATTTTTAGTGTAGATGAAATTCATCTAAATTCTTATTTAGTATATAGAGGAAGTAGCGTTTTGCGGACCTCATATAACTCGGAAGACGCTGCAAATTCAGCATTTGTATTTATGTCAATTCTGAGTACAGGGACGTTGTTCATATTTTATCAGAGAAAACCATTTCAGATAATTTATTATATAATGAGCCATTGTCCGTAATAAATGACCTTTACAGCCTGTTGCTGTGGCCAAACGGACTGCGAGACCCGGCACCATACTCTGTGCGTGACGTCACTGAGCGGGTGCGCAGGCTTTGCTATATAGGGTGTACTGTGTGGACAGTAGGAAAACCAAGAGGTTTAGGTGCAAATTTGATAGAGGTATCTACTGGACTCTGAATCACAAGAACATCAAGAAAAGTCATTTCTCCTGATAATGAAACAGGAATTTAACACTTTTGAGACTGGCCTCAGCTACCCAGAATGGGCCAGTGGGATTGTTATTAACATATTTTTCGAAAATCGTAACTTTCTAACTGCGACTGCAATAAATATGTGTAATGTTTCATTTGAAACGATGAGGTCTGGATTATCTTTCTTAAAAATCTTATGATAGAATATTAACCTTAGCAGATACACAAAATGTTTCACTAAATCTTGTTTTTATTCTCATAAAAGAAAAAGAAGCATTATAATATGCCTCGTTGTGGTATGTTTTGAACAAAGAATTTTGCAGTTCGGGCAGCACCAGGGCGCTCTTTTAGGGCAGGTTTTTACCATCCGGCTGTTACTGACACTGGAGCATACGTTACAGACACTCGTCGGAAACGATTTTGTGCGAGAGTAACTGACGCTCCCTGAAGCCTACTGAGGATCCTTCCACAATGCGCTAAATTATACGTAAATGGTACGCAAGGTTTAAAATTCCTACAAATAACGTGAATGCGTTGGTTCTCCGAGTAAGTTATTCGAATTTCAACAGTTTTCATAGAGCACAGAAGCTTTTCTCTCTTTCAGTAAGAGCTGACTCCTGCACTTGCCCGTATGTCAGGTTACGTTGTTAGTTGTTACGGGGGGGGGGGGGGGGGGGCTGCCGTTCCTCTCCAATAGATTACGCCCCTCACACCCCATTTCATTCGAGTAGACTGTCTCTGGAACAAATTGTGCCAAACATGTGCGCAGTTGTTGGCTCAATATCAAATGCCACCAGGCGAGAATATTAGAGCGTGGGCATATCTTTCTTATTACCTAGCAGTACTAAACCAATTAACGTTGTGTTTCATTTACGTTCAACACATGTCACAAGACCGTATATTTTATACTACTAAAGATAGAAGCTTGGGGTGAATTTTGGGTTACTCATCGAAACTAAATGCTTATTTTAGCACCAGCTCTATGTTTCTGGATTATGCATTAGCTGTGTTGCTGCTGGCAAGCTCGCTCCCTCGTTCACAAGTTGAAATCGAAATGACACAATTACAGAATACATTTTTCGTTCACCCTTTATGCAGGTGCAATTCAATTGCACCTGTAATACGCGCCTGGCAGAAGACTCATATGGCACTAAAGAATTAGGCTTCTGTAGACTGCATACAAAACTATTCTGAATGAACGATACTGTTGAACGAACACATAGGGATCACCTGTGGATTTCCCCTAACATATACGACCAGTGTTGTAAGGAACCAATTATTCTGACAGTGGTAATTTATTTGCTAAGCCAACTCGTGACCTGTTCATTGTTTGATAAAGAGACAGCTGAGGGTACAACCGTGGTCCAAAACCGTGGAAATTATAGGTTTAATAGTGCGGAGAGTGTGTTGAGAAGGATCAATGTGTAAGATTGGCCCACTGCGGTCAGTCTTGCAATCGGCAACTGGCCTCCAACAGTGGAGAGCCGACGACCGGGCGATAATACGACAGATGTCAAAGGTTCAGCGTTGATGCTGGCTGCAGGTTTAAAAATATATAAAATATATTGTAAGTACCTGTTTGGTAAGATCCGCTGTACAACAAACCGTACAACAAACTACCTGGCGCTTCGTCAGGTGTAATTGGTATTGCCTCTGAAGAACTAAATGAAATGCTGTGTGGCTAGAGCCTCCCGTCGGGTAGACTCTTCGCCGGGTGCAAGTCGTTCGAGTTGGCGCCACTTCGGCGACTTGAGTGTCGATGGGGATGAAATGATGATGTTAAGAACAACACAACATCCAGTCCCTGAGCGGAGAAAATCTCCGACCCAGCCGGGAATCGAACCCGGACCGTTAGGTATGACATTCCGTCGCACTGATCACTCAGCTACCAGGGGCGGACTCTGAATAACTCACACGAGTGCACGATACTCTACTGGCGCCATACATGACGTTCTGATACAATTATAAACTGTAACTTGTCATTAATAGATTCAACTTACTGAAGTGACTTTCTCATCAAATAAACTTTGTGGTTGTTCCAGTTGAGCAGTTCTAGCTTATTTACGATTACGAAGAAGTGGCAGTATATATTATTCCGTGGCAGTGAGATTACTATTTGACTTAAGTTAATTTTTCGCTTACTGTTTTAGTTAAGAATTTTTCTCCTCCAAGTTTTTCTACAAGTCGGACTACAGTGAAACACGTCAGCGCTAATCGACTATTACTAGAATGGGAATAATTGCTGGGATTTCTGTTAAAGCTTCGTTTTTGTGTGACTTGTGCCTCTGTCGGTGACTGCATCTCAAAGCACTCAGGTTTTCTGAGAACGGTCGGTTGACTGAACACCTGCCGACGAAGAACGCAAATGCCCATAGGGTAGTAGAAAGCCGCAGTATCTTGAGACTTCTGGTACCATCGTGGAGTGCTTTGAGCTGTAGGAGGCTCAGAGCCGAACAGTAGGGGAAAATTTCGACCCATAGTTGAAGTGCACCTGTTGGAACGTAGAACGCTAGAAGCCTTATCTTGTTCTGTTATCGACATCTCGTTTCGACCCACACTGAGTAACAAACGAGCTCGCTAAAAACCTCCACCGGGCAACTTACGATTCGTGTCAACGAATTCTTCTGATTTGCATGCAGAAGTTAAGACTCACCACATGTTTCTACAGAGTATGTTCTTTTACGTGGAAGATGTAGTCTTGCGAAACAGGATGAGTCTTAACTATTTATTTCAAGTTTCTGCTAGCAGTCACTTTTTATTTTATGCTTAATCTAACATAATGCAACGCGTTTCGGGCATGTTCTGTTCATCTTCTGGCGTTTATACATACATACATACATATAGAGAAATGTTACTTTAAAATAAACAGTCTTAAACTAGATTAATCTAGAACTCTTTGTCCATTGTTTTTTACAATATCTGCTGGTATGGCATTTGGTGGGAAGGGGGAGGTGGAAGTGTATGGGCTACTGGCACCAGGGGGGTGAAATTCATATAGGGATTTCCGGTAATACGACGTTGGTTTGGTCCCAGGCCACTTGGAGCTCTGCAAGTTTAGCAATTTATAGTCTCGTGTTCCTATTGGATGACGTAGTCTTCCATAATTGTTTTGGTATCGTAGCAACGTGATCGTGACTTTTCGTTTCAATTTCAAAGAATGTTGCTATAATTCTGCTTAATTTTTCGATGCATTCGTAATATTTGATGGTGTGATGATTCAGTATTTACTTTTTCACTTTTGTTTCATATAGAACACGAGGTTGTATCATCACATTACGTTCTGTGGACTCTTGTATATTTGTTCCTGCAAAGAAATATAATTTCCGTTGCTCAGTTTACTTAAAGGGTAAGTATATTTCTTATTTCTGTTCATATTTCCTTGTATTTCATAGAGAATCCCATGCTAGCAGCTTTTGGCATAGTTGGTATTCAACTTTCCGAATCCTGTAATGGAATACAATTCTGGCTTTGATTCATCTTCCTTTTTGCCACGAAGTACTCTTAGTGACATAATAGGTACCATTTATTGTGCCGTTTACTACATACCAAATATTGGACGTGTTACAATTGATTCGTAATGCCTCGAATGTGTTCTATTTCCCGTTTTCGACAGTAAATATTCTGTACAGTACATAACACTCTATCCAGGTAAAAAGTGTTTGTTGCTGTTGTATCGACAAAGGTTGTGTTCTCACATAATAAGACATTTGTTTGGAAATCACATAAAGGAGGTCCTTCAAGCAGTTGGACATTTACACGTATTATTGTAGCAATATCCAATGCAGTAGAAATCTTCTCGCACTTTAATGCTCAACACAATGTAATACAGGTTTACAGCTGTAACTGTTACTGATAATGTACAGTTGAATTTGGTAACTACCATGGTATCTAGATGCTGAAATATACTGAAATTGGACAATAAGCAGCGTTTCTACTGCCTGATAGCACTGTTTAACGAAGTAGTGTTGAATATAGAATATAGTGCAACTACGCTCACGCAATTATATATAGCGTGATGTGCATATCCGTAGTATAAATGAGAATTTCTTTCGTTTCTTCACTATTTTGCAGCAATGCCACATCAGATTACAAGCCATGACAACAGTTATCAATACTTCAGTACAGGATAGCTGCATTTAGACATAAGCTAATTTGATTTTTGAGAATGAAATGAATTTCACATTGAGTTTTCTTTTACATTAATCAATGTAAACCACACCTGATCTTTTTTCTCGTTCCTAATTTTGGGTTTGAATAACATTTCAGACGCATGAGGATGGATCATACAGGAAGAGAAGAATCCAGTTTGAAACTGAAATTGAAATCCTCATGCAAGTTTCCTGGATGCAGGAGCAGTTATTATGTAAAAACAAATTCCAAACACAAGAATAAACATTTTTATAAATTTCCAGCTGCATCAAAAAGTGAGACTTTAAAGAAGTGGAAATTGATCTGTAATATAGGTGAAGGTGTCAACTGTAGTTATTATTATGTGTGTGAAGATAATTTTTATGAAGCAGATTTTGTGAACTTTACTAGACACAGGCTAAATCCAGGTGTTATACCAAAGCACATGGAACTGGTGTTGTATCACCCTCCCTCCACCATATGTGTTACACTGGTGGTGGTGGTGGTGGTGGTGGTGGCAGTTTCACCACATCGGGTGCAAATATAAGTGTGCACGAGACAGGTCACAATGCAATATCTACAGTAATACAACGAAGCAGTCCCCCTTTCCAGAGCACAGATGATGATGAGTACAGCTTTCTATCCTCACCTGTTTATGATGTTGAAAGTAGTCCAGGTGTAATGGGATCTGGCGTTTCTAAACGTGATTTAATTCCAAGAAAACACAAAATGTATAAACTGCATAGAATTACAGTTTCCAGAGTGCGTAAATTGACAAAAACAGCTACAGAATGAGAGGAATAAATTGAAAATTCTAAAAGAGTTGTATGATGACAGGATATTTCATTTAATAGAAGAAGAGTTGAATGATGTCACTAAAACTTTTAATAATACTCAGCTAAGAAATGCCAATATGCAGCCCACAGCAGTAGTGTGGTCTATACAAGATAAGGCAATTGCTTTATCTATTTATAAGCGAAGTCCCCGGCTGAACAGATATTTGGCCACATACTTCTCCCTTCCATCTGTCAGGCTGCTCAAGGAAGTGCTTTCCCACATACCATTTGATATAGGACTTAATCCAGCTTTATTAAACTTTTTAACAAGGGAAGTAAGTAATACGCATGAAAATGACAAGTATTGTGCTCTACGTTTTGATGAAATGTCTCTGGATGATGGTATGTACTATGATGCACACAAAAAGCTAATCTTTGGGTATCAGGACTTGGGTCATTTAGGACGTTCACCTGTAGCTGCTAGTCAAGCATTGGTTATTATGCTGAAAGGCATTCACAGAACTTGGAAACAAGTTCTAGCATATTACTTTACTGCAACCACTTTCCACTACACCCATTTGAAATCACTCATTGTTCACATCATAAGTGAATACAGAATATTGGGTTCAAAGTGGTTTGTACTGTATGTGACCAGTATGCAACAAACCAAAAGGCCCTTAAGCAACTGTGTGAAGCAAATTTGTTGAAGCCCAGTCAATAATCAACCAATTGTTACCATTTATGATGTACCACATCTGCTCAAAAACACAAGAAACGCTTTCATAGATAATAAAATTCAATTTGAACCTCACAAAGCAGCAAAGTTTGAGTACATCAGTACAGTGTTCTTTTTGGATAAAAAAAAACAGTTCAAAACTCTACCCAAATTAAAAGCACAACACTAACGTTTCTGATTCCCATGTCAAAATGAAGGTAAAAGTTGCTGCTGCACAAATGAGCCATACTGTTGCAGCTGCAATTGAAACATATGTTTCTACTCATACATTACCATCCGAAGCTATACACACAGCTGAGTTTATGGAAAAGGTAGATAATCTCTTTGATTCACTCAACAGTAATGAGCAATATCCCAGGGATGGAAAACAGTTTAGGTGAGCTTTACCAGAAAATTCCCCACATTTAGAAATGTGGTATAACATATTGAGGGAAATAGCCAGCTGGCTAATAATAGATTTGAAAATGGGAAGAAACAAGACTAATATGTTTAGCTTCATAAAAGGTTGGCAGATTACATTACAGTCTATTATTTTCTTGTGGAAGACCTTCAAAGTGGTTGGCTTTAAGTACTTAAATTTAAAGGCGTTCAATCAAGATGCTTTAGAAACTTTCTTTTGTTGTATAAGACAATATGGTATTGGTAATACAAACCCAACTTGTTTTCAGTTTGTACAAGCTCTGAAGACTTGTGTTTTCAATCATATGACTTTGCCTTTCAAAGCCATGAGTGTAAGTAACTGTGAAAATGATGATTACACTCCCTTGAGCAGTTTTGTGTCACTTTTTGGCAGCTAGTGGTAGGAGTGAACATTTAAGTGAATGTGAGATGAATGACACTGATACACCTGAGCAAATTTATTCTTGCTCAGATGGTTATCATCGAGTCTGTAGAAGATCAACAATCCTTAGCCTATGTAGCACACTATGTACTAAAAGCCATAGATGTACCACATGATTGTGAAACATGTAATTCCAGTCTCTACTCCTCTGTTGTGACTGAAAATCATTTGTTTACCTCATTTAAAGAGAATAGTGAGGAGCATTCTCATTTGAAATATGCAAGTGAAAGAGTCATGATTTTCCTAAGGGCACTCCATGATCAGCTGTATGAGTATCTAAATAGTCATGGTCACACAACAAGACTACATGATAATTTTTTAAAAAAATTGTTCTGTCTCATACAACAATTTGTAATAAACATAACATTGAAGACAGAATTCTGAAGATCAGTATTCCATTTATAATATACAAGTATGTGAAAGAAAAGAAATTTACAAACAAGAGGAAATTGTGTGTGCAACAACTTAAAAAGAAGTTCAAATCATGTTAAAAGACTTTGTATTTTGTTTATTATGTGTATAATGAGAGTAAGCTCCCTACACATATACAAATGTTGTGTTAAAAGCAGAGAATTACATGTTCTTGTATCAAAATCATGCCTTTGATTTGTTATGACAATATCTGGTAATTCAGCAGGAACATAACGTAACACTTTCTAGATGTGATGATTGAATTCTAAAAGTATAATGAATAAAATTGCTGTCAAGGGGAATTTGTGTTAATTTTCAGTAGTGTACCAAACAAAGTTTTGAAAGAGGAAATAAATAAATAAAAATGTTAAAGTAAATGTTGTACCAGCGTCTTCTTTCATTATTTAAACATGATGGGTGTTGCCAAAATAACAGCCAAGTTGGGGAAAAAAGAAAAAAAATGTTATGTGTTCAGTTCATTTTATTTGTATGTCTCATTGGCATAAACATTTTGGCTACATTCATGGAGTGTCTACCTGCTCTGCTCCCAATTTATTTTTCAGTTGATGTAAAGTAGTATTTTGTGTGTTTCATAAATTTATTTGAACTATGCAGAAGTTCAATTTCAGATGACTGAATATCCATAAATAACAATCAACAGAAAAAATAATAAATCGGATTTTGTAGACTTTACAGTACATCCTTGGTTTGTAGCACAGATTTTTTTGTAAATGACCTCTTGGATATCCATTAGCTGTGTAGTTATTTATTTGTGTAACCTACTATTCCACTTTCGATCATGCGAGTGGACATAAAGTGCTTTAGGATTTGTGGAAACGTAAAAGTCATTTATATATGCATGCAATGTCAGATGATTTTATAGTCTGACATATGCTAAAGCTCGATTATTTCCACATGATAATGGCCACACGGCCAAAATCGCAATATTGAGTTTTACAAAAAAATTTCACAGTCAAAAGGTGACGTCGTAATTTACGAAAATTTTCACAATGTAAACTGCAGCTACGAGTAGTTACTGTTTGTTTTTGATTGAGATTTCTTTTATATATTACTTTGCAAGATCTCAAAAACCTTTATTACTGCACTATGCAGCCCACTTTCATAGATTAAATGAAAAATATTGTCATCTAATTCGCGTATTTAGAAATAAACGTAAGAGATTTTCGCGCCATATTTTTTTGTATTGAA
This sequence comes from Schistocerca americana, assembly GCF_021461395.2. Taxonomy (NCBI): domain Eukaryota; kingdom Metazoa; phylum Arthropoda; class Insecta; order Orthoptera; family Acrididae; genus Schistocerca; species Schistocerca americana. The sequence goes on along the minus strand of NC_060121.1, from coordinate 715,446,723 downwards.
GTTCACAGCCTGGCCACAAGTAGCGCTGGTGTCGTTCTGTGTTTCTGTATAATAATGTGGTCTTTGCACTTCTACTATATTGGTGTTCTGTGGCTGGCACTGACACCACTACACCAAACTCCTCAACACATCCCTCCTCCCACAAAAAAGCTGCTTATAGATCAATGCCGAACAGACCACACAAATTTTGACTACAACGTACAGAACTCCAACCAGAAATAGAAACCATAACATATACAGCAATAAACAATGGATATGAACCTTCTGTAATTAATACCATGTCACAACAGACAAAAAATAGACCGAACAAAGAACATCAAACTACACTCAGCACTGACAGTGGCCCAGCAGTAAAATATGTAAAAATGCCTTATCTTGGAATAGTATCTGACAAATTAGCAAGACTATTCAAAAACACAAAATCAGCTTCTTCACCAACAACAACATAAGTAGGAAGCTTATTCACAATATAAAACCACCAGATACAAGTCTTGATGCATCTGGCATTTACAAAATTACCTACAGCCAATGTAATAAATATTATATCGGCCAAACAGGCAAACATTTCAGAACCCGATTCAAAGAACATTTAGACTGCTACAGGCTTGATAAATGTAAGCAACTCACGTTAGAGACACAGACCGTCCATTTAAAATCGAAAACAACCTCGAAGCTTTACACAAAATAGGAAAAGGCAAAAGAATGGATATCATGGAAGAAATGGAAATTTTCATACATAACACAAAGCATGGAGATAACATTCTTAATTAAATAACCCAATTCAATAACTCAAAATTGTTCAACAGTCTTACAACAGTTCTAACTCAATAGATTCAAGATATATGAATGTAAATAATTGACTACAAACCTGTCAGTACCAAGATATCGATACAAAACCTCGATAATCGATACATACTTAAATGCTACAGTCTGCCATCTTGTGTTGTGTGTATAACATCCAAGCAATTTGTGCAGTGAATTACGTTGGCAATCGCTGACAAAATATAATGAGCAATAGTGTAATGTCAGTCAAAAGCTCCGCCATTACAACAATGATGCAAGTGAAGCAGCAAGATGATGAAATTGTAAGTGGTCAACTGTCATATGAATGCATTTCACACTATTTTCGTAAGACATAACTGATGCAAATCTATCTGCATCCTATACAAGCTGTGATATACATAGTCAACCACAAGGACGAAAACCAGCGGAAGACATCACTGATTTCTAACCATACACCGCCCACCTCCTTCCCCCCAAATGCCACACCAGCAGCTACAGTAAAAAACAATAGACAAAGAGATCTAGATTAATCTAGTTTAAGACTGCTTATTTTAAGTAACATATCTCTATATATATGTATGTATGTATGTATGTATAGACGCCTGAAGATGAACAGAACATGTTGGAAACGCGTTGCATTATGTTAGATTAAGTATAAAATAGAAATTGACTGGTAGCAGAAACTTTGAATAAATAATTATCCCACACAGTCACGGTGCACAAACATAGCCATTATGGCTGAAAATAGTAATGAAGGATGAGTCTTTTTTGAAATACTCTGTACTGGGTGGCGTCTATTTAATGTTGACAAATGCATCAAAATCCACATTACAGTTTTCGCGAAGAAAACATTTGAGTGCAACTAATGGACTTCACGCAAGTGTACGACAATCCTGCAAGCGAGCTGAACAGAAATTTTTCGATTGTGCCTAATTTCACTTTTGAGTGGTAAAACACTCCCTGAAAGGTAACCTGTCATTTTAGATTCAGACAGAATTTTGTCGAAACGATGATATATAAAAGCGATTTTCATGTAAAAGTTGATATGTAATTGATGTTCTTGAAAACTGAATAATCAGCGCTTTTAATAATTTGAAATTTTTCAATATACCCCACCACCGTTAGTTAATTCTGAAAAATGAAAAGTTTTGTTACAACGTACATTAAAGAGAGTTCCAAGATACATACATCCCTGTACAATAAAGCTGGTTTCTGAAATATCATTCTCGGATAATAAGCTGTACCCAATGTGCTGGCGGATTATTTTCGACATAGCTACTTAAAATATTTAAACATCCATTACAATTGAAATTCTTTACTTTACTTATACTTATTTCAATTTTTAAGTGTTATTTTACGTTTTACCTTCATTTTTTTCTCGTTTTCTAGTCTATCGTTTCTCTTACGTATAATGCGTCATTTGAAAATAGTAAGTAACTCGTTATAATGAGGGAGCATAAGCGGCCAAAGACACTACTAACTAGGCATAACCACCTATGGCAAGCTAACACACACCAACAAGCGACAAACGTCGGCAAGCCCCTGCATATCAGTAACGCTGACTGGATATGCCAGCTGCTATTAAAGCCGACCAACAGGCTACAGCAGGGACACCGACGAGCTCTCCTACTGACGCACAAACAAATCGCCAACGTCATCCTACACTGTTCATTTGATATACGACCTATCGAACACAAAACAATGATGAGCCTAACTGTTCCAGGTATGCTGACGCTGACCGAGAGATCAACACCGGCAACCAGCGACAGCCGCCGAGTAACAGCACCACACAACGTCAAAGGTATTGACATGCATGATACCCACAGTAGTGCATGAACTGTGGCAGGCAGTAAGACATCCGCTACTGCTCTTACCACCCGACCTAACTATCGCAGAGGTTTTTCTTTCCTTTGCTCTTGCCTTGGTACTTTTTCTCCTCTGCCCTTCAAACCACTACGCTTCGTTCGACTTTCGACACAATCTATCTTCAAATGAGCGCGTATTAATGGTTAACGTTAACCAGACGTACGCAAACATCGCAGTACCCACATCCTGCGACGCATCACATCAGTGAAGACTAACAATTATGCAGAGATGGTAGTATACTTTTGAGTTGGCCATCATGCCGGTGTGGGCGCGAAAAAATAGTCGTTATTATGATAGTAAATAATTTCAACAATGATAATCTATAATAAAATGTTTAAAACATAAAGTTTTCGTATATCATGCACATACAATGAATACGTAATATACATGAAGGAGGAGACCATATGAAACAGCATAATTTCAAATTGTCACTGGTAATTTGTATCAGGCGTATTTCAGTACAATGGTTAGCCTTAGCAAAAACAATTGATTATGTACTAATGATTGTTTCTCAAGTGTAGACTGACAACATACTCATTCAGCAGAACGAGATCTGAAAGTTTTCCCTGAAAGATCTTCCAACGTCGAAAGCTCACTAAGTCCCAAGCCTGTACCTGTGTTGTAGGGCCGGCCGTTGTGGTCGAGCGGTTCTAGGCGCTACATTCTGGAACCGCGCGATCGCTACGGTCGCAGGTTTGAATCCTGTGTGTGATGTCCATAGGTTAGTTAGGTTTAAGTAGTTCTAAGTTCTAGGGGACTAGTGACCTCAGCAGTTGAGTCTCGTAGTGCTCAGAGCCCTGTGGGATCACCAGATAATCCTCGTCCTCAGGTACGTTGCTCTAAAAGGTTATTTCACAAAGGTAGCCCCAAGAATCTAACAAGTTTAGAGACATTTCTCCTTCACTGTGAAAAAAAAAAATCTTTCAGATATCTTTTGACCTGGTCAGACAATTGTTTACCAGATTCCGATTTGACGACAGGGACATGCGGGGCTTCAAGAAGTGATTCTCGAATTCTCGGTCCTAGCTCGCCATTAGAATCCTTTACAATAAGGGAAGGCGGGTTCTCAGTGTGAGACACCCTTTTGCGTGTCATACCAGAACAAGAAACATCTGGTGATCCCAAAGAGCTCGATGGCATAGCTACAGCCGTGGGGGAACTTCGTGTGAAGACTTTCAGAATTAGTTTCATCGAATAATTATGATGTCAATCTCCACGTGAAAAACAGTATAACCAAACTGCAGTCATTATTCCGTAATCAATTCACTTCGTCAAGACTTTCCACTCTACTAAAGTATGCCTCATACAAATCAACAGCGGTAATTTGAAAACCTGCTGAACTTTGTTTTGTATTGTCTCCTCCGTTCTGTATATTACGTGAAGAAATTTCGTTCATTTTATGTGTGTGATGCAAAAAACGGTTTCAGCATTTTCTTACATATTATCATTACTGTAATTATTTTCTATCGTAATAATGAGTTACTTATTATCGTCAATTAACAAACTACGTGGATGTAAAACGATGAACCAAAAAACAAAAAGAAAACAAACTTTCATTTTCCAAATTAGAGCCCTGTTCGGTTTAATTACTTTTATTTTTTGTAGACTTTCCATCAGAGGAGTCAGTTGTATACTTTCCTCCTACTTATCGATATCACTTCTTCGAGAAAGATAGTCTTATACAATTAGAAAAAATCCATTAGGCATACACGCGATCCACGGTCATATTTTATGTCGCAAGTAGGATAGGCCGATTAGTAAGAGGGAGGTTACAAACTGTCGGCACCACGATATCCTGAAGGAGATCACAACTCATAGGTCGAAAGGCTGATCGTATAGAAGATATACGATACCGGAAAAGGAATTACTACGCCTGAAAAGACAACGTCGATATTGATCCAATGACGAAACGTACCACTTACGGTTCAAAAAATGGTTCAAATGGCTCTGAGCACTATGGGACTTAACATCTACGGTCATCAGTCTCCCAAGAACTTAGAACTACTTAAACCTAACTAACCTAAGGACCGCACACAACACCCAGTCATCACGAGGCAGAGAAAATCCCTGACCCCACCGGGAATCGAACCCGGGAACCAGGGCGCGAGAAGCGAGAACGCTACCGCACAACCACGAGCTACGGACACCACTTAGGGGATAGTAGATGTACTCATGATGGTTGCAATGTCGTCCGCCAACAAATAGCGTAGTGGCATAGCTATCACAGTGCCATCTGTATCTGGAATTTGGTAGGGAATGCTCACAGCCCGAAGGCTTAGTACGGTGAAAACGTGTCAAACGGGCAGGCACCTGTGCCACGAAGACGCACTCTTGCTTCCTACAACCAAAATAGCAAGTTTGAAAGTGGTCAAATCGTGTCCTTCCGACTGACAGAATAGTCCTTTCGAATAATTGTCATACAAGTTAGGCGTGCTGCGTCAGTTGAGGAACGATCTGGTATCAGTAGTCACGTGAACATTCTCACATCCATAGATGAGGTTCTTGACGTCGACGCAGCATGGACGCCCGTCAGCATCGTTTTATTGTAAGAGCAGCTACCACAGCACAGGGAATAGGGCTAGTGAGCCCAGATGTGTCAGTACAAACTTTTGCGTGCTGGTTCAAATGGCTCTGAGCACTATGGGACTTATCATCTGAGGTCATCAGTCCCCTAGAACTTAGAATTACTTAAACCTAACTAACCTAAGGACATCACACACATACACGCCCGAGGCAGGATTCGAACCTGCGACCGTAGCGGTCGCACGGTTTCAGACTGTAGTGCCTAGAACCGCTCGGCCACACCGGCCGGCTTGCGTGCTGGTAATTAGCAATAGAACAACGGGCATGCATACTTCTAGCCCATCTTCCGCTCAAGCCACAGCATCGTCGAGCACTGCTCGACTCGTGCAGTCAGAGGATCACTTCGAAAATGGAATGGCGCGCCGTGGCCTTCAGCAATGAAATCAGATTATATCTGCACCCAAGTGACGGTCGTTTGCGCTTATAACGTACACCTGGTGAGTGCTGTCTAGGAGAGTGCATTCGTCCAAGACCCACTGACACCACCCCTCTCATTATGGTCTGGGGTGCGATAAATTACAACTCTCGCTCACCTTCGATGTTTCAGGAGGGGAGGCTAAGCAGCTCTCGGTACTCGCAGAATGCTGTTAGACTCATTCTTTTGCCGTTCTTGCAACAGTATGGTGATGTGTGGCCCCACACACTGACCGTGAAACTGAACGTGCTCTGCAACAAGTTCAGCATGTTCCCTGGCCAGCACGACCTCCGGACTTGTCTGTAATCGAGCACGTGTGAGATATGGTGGGATGAGAAGCGACGCCGCGACTCGTTAACCAACTGCTCTTACAGAACTACATGAACACGTCGAGCATGAGTGGTGTAACGTATCGCCATCTGTAGGATGGACTGGATGTCAGAGTCAGCGCCTGCATTGCCACCCGTGTAGGCTGCACGTCGTACTGATATGCGTGTTTCGTCATGAATCGATACCTGGCACCACAGAGTCGCTTGTCCTATTGATCTGTAAAATTAATCATTTCATGTGCTCCATACGCGCTGGTGCAACAGTATATTTTGAGTGAAACTTGGAAACTTGTAACAGCGTGTACTAATTTTTGTTCTTTCCGGTATTGTATAATGCGTCCTAACAACCTAGAAGGGGGGGGGGGGGTTGGGTTGATTTTGGGGAAGGAGACCAGACAGCGAGGTCATCGGTCTCATGGGATTAGGAAAGGACGGGGAAGGAAGTCGGCCGTGCCGTTTGAAAGGAACCATCCCGGCATTTGCCTAGAGCGGTTTAGGGAAATCACGGAAAACCTAAATCTGGATGGCCGGACGCGGGATTGAACCGTTGTCCTCCCGAATGCGAGTCCAGTGTTTAACCACTGCGCCACCTCGCTCGGTCAACCTAGAAGGTTTCATCTCCATCCAAACGATCATTTCTGGGAACGCTTCACAAAGAATGCCTTTAAGTAAGTTAGCAAGGAGTCTGTAAACTAACGCGTTTTACGGAAAGCTTACAGAATTTTTTTTCCAAAACACGCGACTCTAATTGTTGGCTAAAAACAATTAGTATGGTAAAAACAATTAGTTTTGGACCTACGTAATGAAAATTCACAAAAGAAAAACTGTGGAGGAAACCGAATGAATTCGTTTAAAGTAGGAAGTGGGCTATGCTTAAGAAAGTAATCAAATTTTGTTGGTTCGTATGCCAATTCGGGCCCAAGATCTGCTGAAATATCCTTCGAATCTATGGCTTCGCAATGTTTGAATATATTTCTTAACGATTTATTGATGTGAAACTAAGATCGATAACATTTAGTACTGTCTTAATGACACTAAGGCATTTTCAGTGACCTATACCAACAACGACGGCCGGCCGAAGTGGCCGTGCGGCTATAGGCGCTGCAGTCTGGAACCGCGAGACCGGTACGGTCGCAGGTTCTAGTGTGTGTGTGTGTTGTTTAACGTCCCGTCGACAACGAGGTCATTAGAGTCGCAGGTTCTAATCCTGCCTTGAGCATGGATGTGTGTGATGTCCTTAGGTTAGTTAGGTTTAACTTGTTCTGAGTTCTAGGGGAGTAATGACCTCAGAAGTTGAGTCCTATAGTGCTCAGAGCCATTTGAACCAACCAACAACGACGTGTTACCTTACGATCACCACTAGAAAAAATAAAAGTACAAATTTCGTTAATTTTCACTGACCTCCACCAACCACATATTTCTAAAAATGTCTACTCTGCATAACTGGCGTGCAGAATCTGGAAACGCTGGACAACACATTTGCTGTGGAAAGCTGCATCATCCACTGCACATCAATTAAACTTGAGTTTTTGGATTAAGTACAACTGGAAAAATTAAAGAAGCTGCTAGTGGATTTCACTGTAAAACTATGAATATTTTCTTCAAAATTTTATGAATCAAGTAGATGATTATAAAGAATCCCCCTCGATGGCAAATAGAAACCGGAATTTCACCTATGTTTCGGCGCGGATAACCAGACCTTCTTCGGAACACACTAAAATTACAAACTGCCTAAAGAGGCATGGTCCAACATTAATACGTAACGCCCAAAAGGGGCAAAAGACTCGCATGAAATGTAAAATAAACGGTACGCGTGTACCATGTCAATAGCTGTAGTTAGCTCAAACGTCAGAAGCGTACTTCCACACTCCAGCCAATGTTTGGTGAGCCGCGGGCTCTCAGGTAAACAGAGGTGGCGCCGCAGCTAGGCTGTGAGAATGTCAGAAAGGAACGCGCATGCGCAAATTGAGAAATCGTCTTCTTCCATGTGATTAGCTCATAATGTGATCCGATGACAGTGTCAAAGGCGCAGGAAGTTAATGCGAGTGTATGTATAATTTCCTAGTTCGAGGACAATCCCATAGAACTATACAACAGAATATAGGCTGAAACTATATATGTGGGATAGTAAATTCCACGGATGGCCGAAACACATGCACACAGGACAGACAAAATACTATAACCTAGAAGCAGGCCAAAAATATAGGGGAAGCATAACCCATTCCTCAATTTCTTGGGTCGGTGATAGTCAATATCCGGTTTCTGTTAGCAACCGAGGCGGATTCTTTATAATCATTAAATTATTCACGGTCGCTGACGCTCTGCAATGTTAAAAGTTCTCAATAACGTAGGTAACTAGATTACAGTAGTTGCAAAAGATGAGCATAAAGTACCCCTTCCAGCTTAGGTATGGCTAGGGTTGATGAACAAATAGCAACTAAGTGCACTCAAAGTTCGATCAAAGGCAAGGATATATCACCTACAGGATCACGCCAAGTGTGCAAATTCTGTGGTTTTTTAAAAAAAAAAAAACCTTCTTGTTGTGAACAACTTTCTTTATTTAGGAAGACAGGAACGGCATCCATATATAAGAATCATAAAGCGCTTTTAAATGCCGTATATAAAACAATGTCGATACCATTGTGTGACTTGTTAGTATATACGAAGTGATGTATGTGACCGACAGATGTAAGCGAATGAAGAAAATAGCGAAACGAGGGTAAAAGTAAGGAGGATGAGAGTTGAATGATCAGTTAACTACTAGGTGGTTAGACACGGTACACAAGCTTAGAGTGGGGAAATAAGTAGGCCATGACCTTTCAAAGTATCCATGTCGGCAATTAAAGTAATTAGTAGAAGCGCGAGAGTATTGCAAGGCGTATGAGCTACTTTCAGATGAAGCAGAAAGCCAAGGCATCTCTTCCATAATTCGAGAGTGTACGCTTAGGTGCTTTTATGCTATTATATTGTATGACATTATTATTACATTGTAAGACATTCCTCATTTCTTCTAGCATTAGCTTTAATAAGCACGGAAAACCTAAATGCTCATGCTCGAATTGAATTTGAATTTCCATTCTTTTGAAAACGAGATCCGCATCTTACTCCAGAACCACCTCAATAATGAAAAGCGAAGCACACTGTCATGCTCGGAGGTAAAGGGATTTCGAAAATCCTGTAGTTACCTCCACGAAAAGAACAAAGCGACAGACAAGTTAAAACAGAAAGCTGATTGTAGCGTATACGAAGAATGCTAAAGCGAAATATCAATACTTAGACGAGCGAGAAGCGACGATTGGAGTTTAAATCTTCTACATATGAATATTACAACGGAAATTGAGGTAAATACTGTTCGCGGCAGAGTTAAATTATAAGCTCACGGCAGCCGGGCGTGTTCCTAACCCAGTGGCTGAGGGGTTAATGGGACTTATTAGTGGAAGAGCTGGTTGTTGCTCCCTCGCCTTTGCGGTGATCAAATTTACTCGCGCCGCGTTGATGAGGCAGACATGGACCGCAGCGGGGCGCGAGAAGCTACTGCCGAGGGTCCCTGCCCTCGCACTCTCGAGTCGTTCCTGCGGCAGTTTCCGAAGTTCCTGCACAACAGCGTTCTCACATGCAACCCCGTACACAGTCACGCGTACACACGAGCATCCCAACCCCTGGAAGTTCGCGGAAGAACGTTTAGCTCTATAGCGTGGGAGTACTGCGAGGCGTGTGAGCTAATTTCGCATGAAGCAGAAAGCCAAGACGGTTCTTCCACAATTCGAGAGTGTGATCGTAGGTGGTTTTATATGCTTACATTGTAAAACATTCGTCATTTTGTCTAGCTCAAAGATGAATAATTTGCGCTTGGCTGACAGCCTGCTCAAAAACTAGTGGTCGACAGATATGCCATCCCCATTATTCGGCTGTCAAGGAGGGGAGACATGGTGGCATCAAGTTTCGGATCATCCTATGTGGCAACAACGTCCTTTGTTACATTCTAAACCTTTCCGCAGTTTCTCGTGAAGTGAAAGAATGTGAATTTTTTCATAGTGACCCATTCATCGGACTGAGATGTTAATGTGGGCGTGTTGTTTGTTCCAGAGAAGCAGGCTGTGCCAAAGCAGGACGTCTCCCTCTCTCCCTCCCTCTCTCTCTCTCTCTCTCTCTCTCTCTCTCTCTCTCTCTTTAATCCTTTCCGTAAACCGTAAGATAACGAGCAGCAGGCTGTAACACCACTCACGTTAGTGATTCACACAACCCAGAAGAAACTTTAAAACTTCCATCTCTGTGACAGAAATACATTTTTTAATCGATATGCATGCCTTCCAAAACTCTGCGCATAAATACGGGATTTTCCGGTGCTTACACTTCGGGTTCTATTGGTGATAAAAAAGTGTCATCAAATTGTTTGCATACTTCTTAGGTTAGTGACCATTTGTATAGTCAACAGAAGGATCTTCTAAATTTCACTATCCTTCAGTACAGTGTCAAATTGAGATTATTAAATATTTCTTCCTCCTTCACCATATCGGTAGGCTCCTTTTGCATTTGATGTGGTAAACAGTGTGCTTGATCGCAGTTATGGAAGCAGTGTAGCTCATCGGCTGTTCTCTGGAATACTGCCAGAAAATGGTTATTTTGCTATATTTTCGCCCTCACTAGTGGACCAAAACCCAGCCGAGGATTACAAGATGGCTGCACACAGACAAAGGCGGAAATTTTTGGGATATACTCGTAAGATTCCTGTCTCAAACAACCAGGAAAATCTTCCTCTTAATTATATCCGTTTCCAAGATTCAAAGTCACACTATTTGTACTCATAAAATATGTAAAAACCGGTATGAGGCAAAAAAAATATTTTATAAAGCGAAGTAGCATGGAAAAATATGCTGTAAAATGTCTCCGTTATCATCTGGGCACGACAAGTTTTAGTATTAGAGCACGTGCAAAATTTTCTTCCACGTAAAATCCGGTCTCAACTGTAAAATTAGTTTTGTGATATTACAATTTCACATGAGTGAACTATTTAAATTTTACTGACCAATGTATTTCTTTTCATTTGAGTTACATGCCATGCTGCAGCAGATAAATGTGCGAACCAGTAGAAAAACGCTCCTATCGGAGCTCAAATAATGTGAATATGTTCCTGTTTATTTAAAAGATTCCGACTGAAAAGTGGTGCACCGTCTGCCTCATTCTACATTCCAGAGCACGTTTAAAATATTTCCCAATAATTTTTACTTGGGAACTTATTTGCGGTTATCTATGCTGAGAGAGAAGAGAGCGGCATTGCCAAAGATACGTAAAAGTAATATATACTGGAAGGTAATGGACAGTAGTTGTTGTATAGGAGGATCGAAAGAGACAATGGCAGTGAGAGAGAAAAAGAGGGACACAGTGACAGTGGAGCGTAATTGACAACGACAGAACGGTGGTAGGAAAAGAGTAAGAGGGGGGTGGGGGGTGGGAAGGAGCAATAAAGAGAAAGACAAAGTGGAAGTGTGTGAGAGCCAGTCATAATGAGAGAAGGAGTACTGACAACGACAGTGAGGAAGAAAGAGGTAGATCGAACAGCAGCATAAGGAAGGAAGGAATCAGATATTGGTAGTGACAGAGAGGAAGAGGGAGACAGAGTGAGAGGGGACTGTAGTACTAGAATTGAACGAAGGGGATTATAACCGTGACACAGGAGAAAGTGACAAAGAGACACAAAGTGATGATGACAGAGAGCTGAGCTGAATGACGGAGAGAGAAATGGCAACTGGGAGTGGAAGGGTATGAGCGACTTAACAGCAACGGACTAGTCAGTGTGAATTATAGTTAGGAGAGCTTGTGGGAGCTTGAGGTGAAGTTTCATGCTAAGAAACAGCGCGAATATGTTTGAATGTAAAAATTTTTGGGAAAATTTTTAAAAGTGCTAAGAAAGGTAGAAAGAGGCATCTGGTACCCCACTTTTCCGTTAGAGTCTTTTGAATAAAGAGGAACACACTCGCATTTTCAATGCTCCTATAACATTTTTTCCGCTGGCAACTTCACGTAGTATCGATGACGCTCCCAGCGATACTTACACGTGTTATTTTATTTTCAATCGAATTCAGTGTTACATGGCACTGTCTTCAGACCGCTAAATAACTAATACGTCATACACCTGCTTTGCATAACCTCCTCATTTTAATTGGTGTTTCAGTTGAAAGCTATAAACTGAGAAAGGGCAACTGACAGTGGATAGGTGTGGGCGACTTACAGCGATGGACAGGTGCATGTTAGTGAGTAAGTTAGTGGACCTTGTAGGAGTGAGAGGTGAGTTGCATGTTAAAAAAAGAGGAATGTGATCAGATGCCAAAATTTTTGGGAACGTTCAAAATGGTTCAAATGGCTTTGAGCACTATGGGACTTAAAGTCTGAGGTCATCAGTCCCCTAGAACATAGAACTACTTAAACCTAACTAACCTAAGGACATCACACACATCAATGCCCGATGCAGGATTCGAACCTGCGACCGTAGCGGTCGCGCGAGTCCGGACTGAAGCGCCTAGAACCGCTCTGCCACCACTGCCGGCCGTCTAGTAAACATGGACTCTACACTTCTTTATCTGCGATGTTTTGGAGCGAATCTCTTCCGCTGCAAATTCTTTGCTTTCCATATATTGGGAGGAGGTAGTGTAGACCAAAACACGAAAAAGTTGTCTAGTATACATAGTATTTAAAATGCATACCTTAGGAGCTATTAGAATTTCTTCAGCGTAAGTGTGCTTCGCAGAAGCAAATATGAACCAGTTCTCACAGGTCTTAAGGTATGTAGTTCAGAGGTCATGTGTACCGGACATTTTTCCTTGTTTTGTGCCGTACTACACTCTCTCAACATATGGAAAACGAAGAGCTTACCGTAGAAGAGATATGTTTAACATTATCGATGATGAAGGAGCGCTCACGTTGCTTTTGAGGTAAGCATTTAGGAGCCAATGTTGACCAGAGTTTTTTGCTACGAATGATCGTTCCTGTCTTACCCCTGATTATTCACCATCCCTCCAGGAACATCCTGTATAGCGATGGGAAAACCCAACGACCAGCATTTTGAAGGCGAAAGTAAAAGATTTCCTGAATGCTTACTAATAAGCAAGTAGTCTAAGGTTTTCCACCGCAGATACCACTGCGAACCATAACTATTTATGGTCATTTGGAAATTCGTAAATTTGTGGTAAGATCCAATGGGACCAAACTGCTAAGGTCATCGGTCCCTAAGGTTACATACTACTTAATCTAACTTATACTAACTTACGCTACGGACAAAACACACACCAGTGGCCGATGAAGGACTCGAACCTGTGAAGCGAGGCAGCGCGGACCGTGACAAGCCGCCTTAGACCCCGTGGCTAGCCAGCGCGGCTACGGTCATTTAGAAACCTGCTGAACATGTTGCTAGTGATAGAAAAATATAAAGGAAAGAAGACCAGCAATAAACTCAGGACTACAACTACGATTAATGGAGAAACCATTCTCATCCAGTTGCCAGAATATTTCGAAACCGATGCCGTGGACTCCGAAGGTCTGAAAATCGTTTAACACAGAACCACGCAAATTATTGTTTACGAATGTGTGCCCGTACTATCAAAGGAAATTTGTGAATGGTTGGAATATTTCTTGGTAGAAATGACGCAATGTTTTATCTTGGGTCAAGAGTCGACAGGTGCAGAAGAAATTTTGAACTCCTCAGTAAAGAGTGTTTGGAATACGGCTATTCATGTTGTGCTTTGATGAAATGGCAGTGAGTTTGAAGAGGATCATCACAATTTTGCAGATTATGTAGTTCTCGATAATGGAGTGCTGTCTAACAAAATTGCACAAATACTCAATCTGTTCGCAAAAAGATAAAAAATTGGCAACTTTTTGGGGATACTCAAAAATGTATAACTGTACTCTCCACACAACAAAAAAAAAAATTGTTGTATTCTATAACTTCAGTACCATTCAGTTACAGCTACAGCCAGTCAACTCACAAAAATGCCTGTCTGTAACAATTTTTAGATGTGAGGTGGAATGATTGCATATTATCAGTCGTAGGTGGTGGAAATGGTTCAAATGGCTCTGAGCACTATGGGACTCAACTGCTGTGGTTATCAGTCCCCTAGAACTTAGAACTACTTGAACCTAACTAACCTAAGGACATCACACACATCCATGCCCGAGGCAGGATTCGAACCTGCGACCGTAGCAGTCGCACGGTTCCGGACTGCGCGCCTAGAACCGCGAGACCACCGCGGCCGGCGTAGGTGGTGGAACACCTCGGTTCATTGATGGGGTATTGATAAAGTGTAATCAGTCAACAAACGCGATTGCTTACAAAATGCACGGCTGACCCACAGGAGAATATTGCTCAAGTGTGTGACATCATACCAAGTAGGGCTAACAGATGATACTGAACGTATACAAAGGAGGCCGGTTACAGACGGGTTTCGGAGAGCGTCATAGACATGTTGACAAACTGCAGACCCTTGAAAACAGACACAACCTACAGCGCGAAAGCCCATTTAATATAAGGACAGTCCATTGAAAACGAGAAAATTTAAGTAACCTGATTATTTTTTTTCAAAAGCAGTCGCCATAACTGTTAAAATATTTATCTCTCTGTGAGACAAGACGGTCAGTGCCCTTATGAAAAGATATTTGCGGTAGTCTCCGGAACCGTGATTTGACCTAGGGGTGCGACACTTCTTCTTCCGAAGCAAATCACCGGCCAAGAATTTCTTACTTCTGGGGTCCAAAAATGTGCGCTTGAGGAGGGATCGGAACTGTATGCAGGACGTGTAAGGGCTTCCCAGCGAAACATCTGCCGGAACGAACTTGGCAGCATGTGTACCAGCCCATATATTCTCCCGGCAGTCACGATCTCTCCCCATACGATTTCCATGTTTTGGAACCCTAAGGAGAGATATTTGTAGCTCTTAGTTTGCTACAGACGAAGAGGTGCACGCTTAAGTACATTCGCGCTTCCGCAGGCAACTGCTATCACTTTTCGATGAAGGCATCGACCGTGTTGTTAACAGTGGAACAAACGTATTAATAGTTATGGCAATTAGTTTTGAAATAACGCACAGTTTCTTTACTCTATTTCCATTTGTCTGTGTTTCATTCAACAACCCCTTATAATAAACGGTATCCTTATATTTTTCTCATTTTTCTCGTTTTCATTTGGCTGCCTTTTTTATCACCGAAGCTGGAATAATTTACAACGCCGCAAATATTGAAAGGTACCACTGAAAGAAGGTTAGATTAACTATAGAGAGTAATGAGATATTTAAACAACCATTCCTTTCACACTCTATGCACGAAATGAACGGAAACAAACCGTAACGCGTGGTACAATGGAAGTGCCCTTTGCCAAGCATCTCACGATCGTTTGAATAGATAGAGATGCAGAGAAGCACAGAGTGGGAGGTAACGCGTTTTTAGAATTTCGCGGACAGGGTGCACAAAGGTATTCTGTCATTCTTTGCACTCGTCTGGCAGCAACAGACATGACCTGAAGACATTGCAGATGCGCGTAAATCTCGTTCATCGTCACTCCAGAATTCGGAGTTTCTATGGCAGCATCAGATTCCTACCTGACGTTCAAATGAAAAGAGGACCCCTGTTTCAAATCCCAGAAATGTAGTGTATCGCCGTCCATGTGATACCGTACAAAATTCATTGTAAAATTTTCATATCTCATACAAAGTTCAAGCGATTCTCAGAGAGAGTTACATTAAACGATACTTTCTCAAATGTCATGGCCTCTTTGCTTAATAATTGTGTTTTATGAGTTTATCGTGTGTGTGAATCTCTGTTGTTTTTTCGCACTTCGTGAATAAAACTCCAATCACTTCTATGTACAACACAATGAGCAATTTGATCAATATACAAATTCTTAGTTTATTTTAAATCGGTGCCCCATTTTCCAATTTCTGCTATTTCTTTTTTTCTTGGTCACTTTCAAAGTGTTGGTTTGTTATTATTATTCGTATCAAGAGAGTTACTGTAACCTTATACGTGATATCAAGCGAGCATCCACACCACACACCGAAGGACAAAGAAATTTTTCCAGTTAGTTCACGGCATTTACACGCTCCATTTTTCCGACACCAGAGATTAGGTTCCCTTAAGGGCATGTAAGCGTTTTTGTTGTTGGTGGTCTTCCCGTTTCAAGGCAGCTTGGAAGCGTCGTACAGTCACAATGAAACCACATGTAGAAATAAGTTGTCGTGTGAAACTGGGATAAATATAAATTGAAGTGGGAAAGCTGAAAGTGATAATGTTGTGACTACTCCCTGTGTAGTATTTCATATTGCAGTGTGGTGTATGTCATGTAATTTGGGTATGTGTGGTTTGCATGGGAGAGTAGCGAGGTAGTTTCAAAAGATTAGTGGGTTATGCGTGTTCCTTTTGTACTGCTCGGTCTGGAGGATAGTTTTGTGATGATGATTGTGAGAGGCGAAGTGTGAGAAACAATAAAAGATCCACCATCCTATCCAGAAAGTGCACTGTAGCGTTAAATAGTTACGAGACCGTAAGGTAGAGAATCACCAATGTTAAGCCATGCCCACTGGGCGGAATTTCTCATGTGTTATTGTTGTAGGTTATAGAATTTGTGTGTTTAGGTTATAGAATTTATCGGAATAAATGAGATAGTGAAAATAAAAAGATTGGTGGCCTTTTCCTTCGAATTGTATTTTGTCATGATATCCAGAATTTATAATGTGTGCGCCACTCATATTCAGTGCAATGGCCATGTGTTGATAAAAGCCGTTAAATAAAAAGGAAAGAAAATGTGGTATTGCCAGTGCGTAGTGAACAGTCAGAATTCTGTAAATTACTGATAGTCAGATACATGTTTCCGTTGCGTATTATTCATACAGGAGGATAATTTGTAACTAAATTGTGAGTACAAGAGTTCATGGTACTCGATAAATAAGAATAATTCCACTCGCTTGGCAGACCACTCATCTTGCAGGCCTGACTGCTTGATGCCACAATATGAGCAAGGCATGTGGGTGCCTCTCATAATTTCGACCCTGCCAGGATTTTTTTTTGCCAGGATTTTGCTGTTAGGGTTTGCTGTTAAGATTTTTTTTTTTGATGGAAATATTGTGTAGCGCTAAGAAGTAAATTTTTTTTTGTTTGCAATTTCTTTCTGGATTGTTGAGGATCTTTTATTTTTTTTATGTGATTAATTGCTATATCGTCCAAGGCTGGAAGATCGTTGCATTTTTTTTTTTTTTTTTTTTTTTGCGTAATGTCCATAGTAACTAGGTCGCAGTCGAAAAGTGTAGTCACCATGGAGAATAGTGATTCTGGCGTGAACGTAGCAGTGCGGCAGGAAGTAGCTGTCGACCATGGGTTAATGAGCGAGAACGGCAAACCCTCGGAAGGGGCTGAATTGTTCAGCGGACTGCGGCTAGGTGATCCTTTATGCGGTGGGCTTTGTCCACAAACGGGGGCTTTTCCCGACGACGCGGACGAGCTGGGACTAGGTCAGGTATGCAGTGAAAGTGAAGCTCCCCTTAGCGAAGCTACCGTTTCTCAGGCGAACGAGGTGAGCACACCGAAAGTAGCAAATGACAATGTGCTACTGCAGTTTTTACAGAGGATGGATAGAGATAAACGGGAGAGAGATAGGGTGATTAAGGAAATATTGGAAGCCATGGATAAAGGTAATAAGGAAAGATGGGAAGCGATGGATAAAGATAGTAAGGAAAGTATGGATGCATTGGATAAGGGAAATCAAGAGGCAATGAAGAAGCTACACTCAGTTATTGATGAGCGTCTGCCCACAGTTAATAATCGGTTAGATGAGGGGGAGAAGAATCTGGGTGCGTTGAAACAAGTTTGTGATGCCGTGAAAGAAAAAGCCAGTAATTAGGAGGTATGAATAATTGCAATAGAGAGTGATATAACAGAACGTAGGGACGTGTTGCCAGATGAGCGAATCAAAGAGGTAGTGGAGGACTTACTTGCAGATAAACAAGGGGCGTTAGACAGCGTGGAAGCTCAAATCACCCGGCAAGAAGTGGCGCTAAATAGACACAGGGATAAAGTTGCGGAGGTAGTGGTCAGAAAGAATAAGATTAGTGCAGATGTAGAAAAGATCAGTATAAGAGGGGAGACGGGTTCTGACAGTACGCAGCGAGAGGTTTATGCTGACCAGGAGGAGATACAATCACCATTACAGTTTAAAGAGGCACAATTAGAAATAAATAGGAAACATAGGGAAGAACTAGCACAGTTGCACATAATGTGCAGTGGCGAAGGTGACACACCACCAGGTAGATTGCAGACGGAGGGTGAGATAAATTCAAAAAAGGAAAATAGCCAGAAAGAGGAAGACGAATTCAGAGAGTCAGAAGAACGGTTGTGTCGGATAAAGCAGGTGGCAAACCCAACTGGGTATAGTCCAAGGCTGTCTCAATTTCAAGATTCATTACCTTCATCGTGGGGACTCCTCCTCAAAATGAAGATTGAGTGTAACCATTTGAGGGACGAGGCTAAAGCGAAAATGCAGGAAGTTATTAAAGACTGTAGTAGCTATTTAAATGAATTCTAGTCGAAAAGTAAGCAGGACCAGATTAAGCAAAGCATATTGATGATGCCAAATTGTAACGAAGGTGGTATAATAGATCCAGTGGTGTGCTATCAGGAAATGCTGAGACAAAATAGGTATTTGGATGTGCCATACGAACCTGGAGAGTTCATTAGGATCTGTATAACGAAGTTGCCAGTGAGATTGTGCAGAGATATAGTGATAGCAGGCAGAGGCTTGGACGATTCCGCGTCATCTCAGCACTTGTTACAGGAACTGGGTAATGAGAGCAACATTGTGAATGGAGACACGACTCATAGGTCAGATAGAGTCGAGGATAGGAACGGCAGAAACCATCAGAATGACAGGAGAGCATGGAATCCTGGCATTTCATTCTTGTAATAATGCATTGAAGGATAGGAGAAACTAATCCAACATATCAGCCCTTAGTATCTTGCCTTAAAACACATGCCGCTGGCACTGGGAATTGTCTAGGTAGGAGACATGCTCTACTGATAAGTAGGAATGCAAATACCTTACTTCTGATCAGAGAATAAAACATCAGTAATGGCATCTGGCTCTCAGAGCAAAATTTGCAAATTTTTATTTCGAACACTAAAGTAAAATGACTGTTTCCTCAAAACAAACCAGTTGCTAAAAAAATGATATGTAATAATGCCAATGAGTCCAGTTTAATTAGTGTGATTTGACTATTGCAGGTACTTAACACGTAATGTAAAAAGTCAACATTGTGATCTGTATGGAATAGGGTACGTTTATACTGCTGTTACAGGTATCATCAACAATGTGATCGAAGTTTTTAAATTAGATGCCATCTGATCGGTAGTATGTCATTGTCATAGTGACAGTTATGAGGTGTTGCGTATGGTTGTTCAGAATCTGGTGTTAGGGAAAGAGGACACTAGCACCAAAGTTTCTAACACTTGGGTTGTCCCATCTCTCCCAGCTTGTATACTCTCTGCACACATTTATTTTTCATGTAAGCTCAGATTCCTAGCAAGCAAATTCTTTCCTGTGTATAGTGGACCATTCAGAGTGAGCCGGATTGTCCATGAAAATGCTGTACTGATTGAGACGATCAAGACAAAACAATCTCGTGGGCTTCATCACATTTCTAACATCAAATTATGGAAAAGTTAAGGATAGATCGAAAGTAGGCAATTTATGGTAGATAGTCAGTGTATTTATTTGTGGTGTGTAACGTTGTGCAGGGGCAAATCGAACATAACAATTTTCAGGCGGGATGTCAGGAAGTATGACGGAATAGACTGGTCGAATGAGTCATGAACAGGAGTCGACAGAGTGGTGTATGTACGTATTTTTTGTCATATGAATAAGGATCAAGCAGAAACGACGTGATGATTAATGAGTGGATAAAGATGGAAGATAGAGAGAGAAGCGACGTGATAAATAGTAGCTGATAAAGGTGATATTTAAGGAGAGAAGTGACGTGAAGCAGTGTGATTAATAAAGAGATGAAACAGTGGTAAATAAAGGTGAGTAGAATTGAATAATGTGGAGATGTATTAGATGTGTGTTACAGAGAGGCCTGTGTATGCTGCAATCGAGATTGATGCGAATGGCGAAGGAAGACCAGGAAATGATGGTGTAATGGACGGACGGAGAGCCGAAATACGAATGAAGAGATGAGGACAACTGCACAACGTGAAAGGACATAAAGGGAGTATGAGATCCAGATGGTGAACGTTGTGGAAAACTGACGTAAAATTTAATATAAGTGTAAATCTAATTCTTACCATAACACTTGCTATATGAAAAAAAGTAATTTTTGTTGTTGTTGTTGAAGCCCGGTACCAGTAGAACTAATCAAAACGGTTCCAAGAATGTGTACAGTTGTTTTTCAGGATGAATAATTCGTGTATTTTTTGTTCTTAGATGAAATGTCGCAATTCTAAGTTGATATTTAGCAGGATGAATAATCGGTAAAGTGAATGCAGAGGTAAGCCGATGGAGAGAGGTGCCAGAGTGAAAGGACGAATTCGGAGACTGGAATGCTATCTCCGAAACAGCTTCATGTGTTATATGGTTGAGTATAAGGGAGCAAAGGTATGGTACGTTGTCGTCAGTGTGGTGGTGTTAAGGTTAGCTGACTTCTAGACCTATTCTGTTAGTGTATTAATGGGTTGAATGAGAAGGAAAATGTGATGTCTTGTGAGTGAGAGTCGTAGAGTAGTGTGATCAGTGCGCACACTCCTGTAAAGGGGATGCTACCGATCCATAACTAAAATATTATTGTGTTTTATTGTTTGATTGGGATGAACCTCGATGGCAGGTCAGGATCTGACATGTGGATGGTGCATACGTGTCCTAGAAATGTTGTTATATATAATAAAATGTAAAATATATAAAGAGATACTAATTTCAGTCTGTCACAAGCACAAAGGTGCATTGTATGTTGTAGATTTAGAGTCACCAGTTTCTAAAATGTTTATTGTGTTAGGATGTTAAAGTAGTTTACTATTTAATAACATGTGGTAGGTAATTGTGAGCTGTGTAGATTATTTCTTTTTTTTTTTTTTTTTTGTTAGAACACTTTCAATGGGTTTTAATTTCAGTCTGTCACAAGCACAAAGGTGCATTGTATGTTGTACATTTAGTGTCATCAGTTTCTAAAATGTTTATTGTGTTAGGATGTTAAAAAAGTTTACTATTTAATAACACGTGGTATGTAATTGAGAGCTGTGTAGATTATTTCTTATTTTTTTCTTAGAACACTTTCAAGAGGTATTAATTTCAGTCTGTCACAAGCACAAAGGTATATTGTAGTTTTAGAATAAACAGTTTCTAATATTTTCACTGTGATAGGATGTAAGAGTAGTCTACTATTTGATATTGTAATTATGAGCTGTATAGATTGCTTATTATTACTTTTTTTTTTTTTTACACTTTCATGTTTTGTATGAGGGACGACAGGTACAATCAATAGCACAAGTATGGGCTGTATATAGAAAAGAGATAGATGTTGATGTATGTGTAGAAAGCTAGGGTGTATAATTTTATGTTTTTTAGAACAAAGATTCTTTTATTACCAATGTATCTAATAGATCATACATGTAATCAATGAGTATTTAAGTACTGTAAGAATATCCTTTTGTCTGTAATGTTGCGAGATGCACGGAAGGGTATGACTGATTGGGTGTCGTAACGCCCATACCGCTAGCGGGGCGAAGCTGACGTCGCCATGGGAGAGGTGACAAAGCCGCAGCACTCCCCACTCCACTGCCAGTCGGGGTACACTCCACGCGCCCGCTACAGCAGGTCAACGGCCCGGGGCGACACGCACGTACCACTGGCCATTCATAAGTTCCGTCACCCTTACGACTGGGGAAAGTATCCCGCGGAGGCAACAGCGGGTGGCTTCTTCTGCTCAACGGCGGAGTGACGGCAGAATGAACGACGCAGGGCAGAGTCCGGCGGGCATTTGTTACCAGTAACTATTAACTAGTACTGGACTGTGGAGCCGTGAAACAAGATGACTGCTCGTTACGTCTCCATAAGGTGGAAATTGAAGGACTGGTGTTTCCACGTTGTGTCTTTAGCAGACAGGACGATTGTTTTCTTTTGTCTTGACCACTGAACGGTGGGATCCATAAACTTTTGGCAGTGACTTGTTAAGTGTGCTTTGTGAATTGTATGTGGACGCTTGGTATACTTAAAGAGGACAGTTGTCGTTTGGTGACTAATTATTGTATGAACACAAGAAACTAAAGTGGGACATTGACATTTGCATTTGCAGTAGGAGACATTTCTTTAATTGGTGCGGGAATAAGTGCTGTTTGTTGGAACTTACGACTTTTAATTACACCATGAACTGAAAGGACAGAACCGTGGGTAATAGTAGTTGTAGGGCCATTTCTGGACGACCAGATTCATGTGGATGGTACTCTGAGAGTGACTATGACATTTGTGTTTAATGTGAGATGCAGTTTACTGTACAGTGCGTGTTCAAAATGCCGATTTGAGTGACTTAAAGACTTTCGTCCGGGTAACCATGAAAGAGATTTGACACCGAGACAGTGTTTCTGGGGAACCTGTCAGCAACTTTTTTGACCCCAAAGAAAATAACAGAATGAAATGATTCCGTGTGAGTCGCAAGATAGGGAATAATGTATTTGTACCTGTAATTGTGTAAATTTTTTTATATGTTTCATTCCTGAAGGGACAGCAAGTGTAATTGTATTTCATTAACATACGTGTTTAGAATAGTTAGTGTTGTTTTTTTTGTTTGTTCTGGGTTATTAAGTTCACGTAGC
Organism: Schistocerca americana; assembly: GCF_021461395.2. Classification (NCBI taxonomy): domain Eukaryota; kingdom Metazoa; phylum Arthropoda; class Insecta; order Orthoptera; family Acrididae; genus Schistocerca; species Schistocerca americana. Next base: position 715,423,914 of record NC_060121.1, on the reverse strand, counting down.
ATGTTTATTAGAATATTTGGTACAATGATGCTTTAATTATTAGTCAGTGGCGTAATGCTAACGTACCGGCTCTTGTTGCATTGGTCAGTAAAGTTGTCACAGGGGACAAGAGTTTGCATTTCACAAGAAATATCGGAATTAACTGATGCATTTTGATGCCGTGGACAGTAATGATCTTGTTGGTGTGTTGACTGAAGCCACCTATTTTCATCATCACAGTGGTGATATTTCACATTAAAGTGTAACGAAGGCTAGTCGAAATGCAAGTTCTCGTCGTCTAAGTGTGTAACAACAGAGAAATGAGCAGTAGAGTAAGAAACGAGAGCTACTGGTGGATTCAAGCACTTATTGCTAACTATTTATTGCGTGTATTGATCAAAGTTGATGGACTGGCTGGCTCAGCAGCTGGTATTTGTACTGGTGGACAAGGATAAGGTTAAACTCACAGTCGAGTAGTGGTGGCAATTGCTTAAGTGATGATAGTTAATGAGGTATGACATGATGTCTTAGATGAACTATATTACGTAACCAGTATGAAACTTGTGGTGTATATCATTGTTTTTCGTCTCAGTTTTATTTCTCTGTAGGTTTGATGTATATTTTAGAGTACTGATATGGAGCCTGACTTCTACGTGTAACTAGTGTACGAAATTTTTTTCTTTTGTTGATTTTGCTTTGTGTTTAGACATTGCCGTGTAAATATTAGGTTAGGTTAGGTTAGTGTTTTTTTTAACGTCCCGTCGACAACGAGGTCATTAGAGACGGAGCACAAGCTCGGGTTAGGGAAGGATGGGGAAGGAAATCGGCCGTGCCCTTTCAGAGGAACCATCCCGACATTTGCCTGAAACGATTTAGGGAAATCACGGAAAACCTAATTCAGGATGGCTGGAGACGGGATTGAACCGTCGTCCTCCCGAATGCGAGTCCAGTGTGCTAACCACTGCGCCACCTCGCTCGGTAAAGATTATTACAACGCAATTTATGAATGTCAGATTACTTGTTCTGTGTTTGGACGGTGAGCTATTTAAAATTTCGTGAGTACAATTAGTATTATTTTTTTATACGTCATAGAATTAGTGAAGTTTGGATTACTCATAAAAATAACGAAGATCCCAGTAACTAAGCAAATTTTTATCTCAACATTATTTTTTATTTGTATGATGTAATGTTTTATTTGTCATGTGGATTGTTGTAAATTTGTATGTGTACGTTACTCCGGATTGTGGAGAGTACAACAATGGAACAACTTTGTCAATAATTTGGTAAAGTAACAGCATTTGGTCGTCTATTTGAGGTCACCAAGGGCTAAGGTCTCCTCCTGGTTATTATGATGACTTGCTAAGTTTGTTCTGATCGAGTTTTCTCTAAAAAAATGTTCGGAGCTACCCTCGCATTGCAAGGATAGTTCCGTGCCATTTTTTTCTGCATGGGTAGCCGGTGGTGAAAGGGTACAGTACAGCCCGACATTGAAAATAGGTACAACATACTTCATTATTCTTGTCTGAACAACATACTTTTTCTAATAATAACTCAGTTTCAATTAATACAGCGAAGCCGGACACCAGTGTGGGAAAGAATGACAATTTATTTATTTAATTGATCACATGTGCACTCCCACAAAATAAATCCCTACATCCAGTTTGGTGAGATCTGTGAAATGAATGAATGTATGGTCGTCTGCTAACCGCAGATAGTGAATGTCAGTATATGATCATCTTTGAGACGATCCTTTGGCCACCTTTGGTGGAACCAAAGAGACGAAACTTACCGGAGCTTTGAGCGCCTGATATGTGGCTGACCAATACAGTAGCATGGTCTTCCCCCACCTCGACAGAGGTGCGTGATGACCTGAAGAACGGCCATGTTTCAGCACTCTGCCGCTGGGCCTTGTGCTGTTAAGACCTGTCTTAGTTGTGCTCCGTAGAGACAAAAGAGTGGAGACATGGTATGCATGTGGAATATTTAAGAGTAGTTTGAAATAATAATTTCTCTATTTCAGGAACTTTTGTGGGGAGAATTAAATGTCAGGCAGGTAATATTAATGGGATTGTAGTAATCTTTGGAAGTGACCAACGGTCACAATGAAACCACGTGTAGCAATAAGTTGAAATACTTCCGTGTGCTTAAGTTAAGCTGAATTACTAGCGTGTGACCAATAAGTTGAAATATTTAAGAAATAGCGTGTGTACCATAAGTTGAAATATTTAAGAAATGGCGTGTGCAGGACTTGAAATTAGAGACTAGTACTTCCACGTGGTGAGTCCTGTGTGAGTCTCAAACTGTGCATGAGACAAAAGATAAAGAGAAGTACTCGTCCATGGTATCAGTTGAGGACTCGCGTGTGTGATGAATACGTTCTTAATATTACTTTGCGTGATATGATTCCGTGTGACGCTAGATTCAAACTCTGAGAGAGAAGCAAGGTGAGTCGGCCGTCTATCCAGCAACGCCACTTGGCTTGCATTGCACAGGAAGACGTGCATATATCTCCAGAGTTCATAGTAGGAAAGTAGAATTACAAAGTGGGGCAGTGTCGTGTGAAACTGGGATAAATGTTAATTGAAGTGGGAAAGCTGAAAGTGATAATGTTGTGACTATTCCCTGTGTAGTATTTCATATTGCAGTGTGGTGTATGTCATGTAATTTGGGTATGTGTGGTTTGCATGGGAGAGTAGCGAGGTAGTTTCAAAAGATTAGTGGGTTATGCGTGTTCCTTTTGTACTGCTCGGTCTGGAGGATAGTTTCGTGATGATGATTGTGAGAGTCGAAGTGTGAGAAATAATAAAAGATCCACCATCCTATCCAGAAAGTGCACTGTAGCGTTAAATAATTACGAGACCGTAAGGTAGAGAATCACCAATGTTAAGCCATGCCCACTGGGCGGAATTTCTCATGCGTTATTGTTGTAGGTTATAGAATTTGTGTGTTTAGGTTATAGAATTTATCGGAATAAATAAGATAGTGAAAAGAAAAGATTGGTGGCCTTTTCCTTCGAATTGTATTTTGTCATGATATCCAGAATTTATAATGTGTGCGCCACTCATATTCAGTGCGATGGCCACGTGTTGATAAAAGCCGTTAAATAAAAAGGAAAGAAAATGTGGTATTGCCAGTGCGTAGTGAACAGTCAGAGTTCTGTAAATTACTGATAGTCAGATGCGTGTTTCCGTTGCATATTATTCATACAGGAGGATAATTTGTAACTAAATTGTGGGTACGAGAGTTCATGTTACTCGATAAATAAGAATGATTCCACTCGCTTTGCAGACCACTCATCTTGCAGGCCTGACTACTTGATGCCACAGTATGAGTAAGGCATGTAGGTGCCTCTCAGCTTCGATGGCCGAAACGTATTATTCATTCATTCGGTGACGCAGATTTGCACCAAGAAAAATTTTGTGATATCGGACTCTGGCCATAGACGACTAAGCATTTACGGAAGTTAGGAAATTATCAGTTTCTTGTCACCTCGGCTAGCGGATGAGCCCTTAAGTTATAGAATCATCCAGGACGAATGTTTCAGTTCGTAATGGAGTGTGCAACGCTGTGCAATTTTTTGACAACTTATATCTTATTTTAAGTGTCAGTATACGTAGAAAGAACCATGTCATTCGTGTGGAATGCCCTTACCGACTTATGTATCATTTCTTACTAAGGAAAAAAAGGAAAACAGTACAGCGTCCATGAGGCACTGAATCGCAGAACTTTTTGTAGTAGTCCAGTAATAACTAAATCTCTTTGTTTTATTAATTTCAGATAATAAGGGCCAGCAGCCTTCCATTTGTACGTAAATCGAAAAGATAAAGTTCTAAAATTTAGAAAATAAAACGAAAACATTGTTTTCTTAACAAAAAATCTAGAATCGTTAAGACATAAAAAGTTTCAAACACTTCACTGAAATCTGAACTACTTTCGAAGCTATAGCTTTCGTTATGAATACAAACTTGCTCAAAAAAAATGAAATTTCGTACACATAAATTTAAACAAATGCGTAGTTCTTGGCAGTTTACTTTACTGAAAAAGCTTAGCTAAAATTATCTCATCTCTACGGTGAAGTGAGAAGTAAAATTTTTTGAACCTGTTCTTCGTATTTAGAACTCTGTCTAATACAGTGGTCTCCTTTGTAATATATTTTACATATTCGTCTATACTTGCATTATTTGCCTTCGTTGTAGAATATGAGAATTTGCCAAAGTTCCAAGCGTAGCTGTTGGTCTACGTTACAGGAAAGAAACGCAATACTGGCAAAAAAGCATGTAGAATATGAGAATTTGCCAAAGTTCCAAGCGTAGCTGTTGGTCTACGTTACAGGAAAGAAACGCAATACTGGCAAAAAAGCATCTTTCTAAGTTTTTGCAGTCTCTGTAATCCCACTAACCATCACGATATTTTACTAATTCTGTTCCACATTTGGAATTAGTCTTCACGGATTAGTGTGCGTCCCGGATTGTCGAGAATCCTGAAATAGTTACAGTTCTGTGTAGTTTTTCGCCCGTCGGACACTTTTCATTTACAATGTCATATGACGTGGACAGCACTATTAGTATAAGATTTTTAATATTTTCTTCCAGACTTTTCCAGTTTATCGCTGGACAGTTATCCCCCAAGGGTTTGCCCTGAGTGGCTGTGAGATAGCGATAATTGTTGCTGATATTAAGTTGCTGTGAAATATCATCAACATAGCTCACTTACATCTAGTAAGTTCGGACGTTTTCGTGTTGAGCGTTGATGCGTCAGATATGGACTGGAGCAGTTTAGTCGGTAGAGGTTAGGCTGCTAAATATATTTTTTTGTGAACAGCTACATCGACTAACTGCACTATCTTAAAGATGTGGATCATATACATTTTGTAGAGCAATGCATCCATCAATGTGACGTAATACATTAGTTGGCTAGGTGATTTTAAGATATTTCATCTACATACGAATCAGTTCGCTGCAGCGATAAGTGAGATACCGAAGGATGACCCAGAAGACGGGTGACCGCTTAATCGCTGCCATAAACTCCTTACTAGCTGCCAAACGCTGCGGCAATTTTCCAGAGTAGTCAGTGGGATTAGCGCTTCTGGAAGAACGGATGTTTCGGAGGATTGGTTTGGTCAAAGTCTAGTGGGGTGTTTCCGGAATGAATATTTCACACTGGAGCGAGATGTGCGCCGTAATGATATTTTCTGGAAGAGAAATTGGGCAGTATTTTACTGTCCGTAGTGAAGTGGTAATAGCAGAACGGATCGGTAAGGGAGCACAATGGCTGCGAACGTGGACTGTACAATGGACATTTCAGGAGGAACTTTAAAGTTTTATTCCTGCTTAGCTTCTTCTCCGTTTGAAAAATATCGTTTCTATGTGATCATTCTAGATTTCTTCCTTTTCCTTTACGTTTGAGCCACTATGGGCTACGGTTATTTCAACTCTTCCTCTTTTCTTTTTCCAACAATTTTCTCATGATTTGTCACTGTGGCTCTCTTACTTCTTCTGTCCATGTGGATTCAGTCTTCTTCTTGAGTTTTCGTGGACACCTACGAAATCTTGTAATTTCTTTCTGAGTGGCAGCTGTTCCTCAGTATCTTCGGGGAGTAATTAGGAGATTGTCCATGCATTCCAACGTCTTTGCACCACGTGTTATCCATTTTTAATTTACCGAAGTAAGTGATGACAGTCTTCTGTATGCGTGGTCGTGAAAAACTGTTCTTCTTTTCCTAATAATTCTCCAAGTTTCTCAATATACATTTATGAAGTTCTCTAATATGAAGTCGTCTACACTGCTCTTGCTCCTTAACTGGTAACATAGTTGTCCTTGATATTTCTCCTTGTGTGATTTCCAGTGCTTCGATCATCGACTTTTTGACTAGAGTTAAAAACTTTGCTGCATAAAGTGGTTCTGGTTGAATTACTGCAGAATAGTATATGGGTTTAGGATTGAAGGATATTGATTTCTTTTCTCCGAAATGTCTAGTTCAATTACTTGTTTGTGTTCTTAGTTTTTCCATATTTAGTTTTCATTACCTCCGGATGATGCTTTCATGTTTATCACGAATTTGGTTCTCTCATTTATTAGTCTATTCTTTCAGCTTGTTCTCTGAGCAATTCTGCATGTCTAGCTACTGTTTCAAGTGAGCCTGAAAAAGTACCTCGGCAGCTTATTTTTAAGTTGTTCCTTTTGCAATCAACTCCTTCCATTATTTGACTTTCTCCTAATAACATTCTCCATTCCCTTATGTCCTTTCCTTGAACACAATTAAAGAACAGTGGACGGAAAACATCTTCTGTCTGCCTCTAGTTTCAATCTCAAAAGCGGTGTTTTGTAATGTTCGTCTAATTACAGCTATTGTTTTCACTATAATTCCCGTTTGCTGAGAATTGCCAATACGGATTCTAAAAATGTTTTCCGGTACTCAACTAGCTCCTTATTCTTACAAACTAATGAGTGCTACAGAAAGGGGATGTCAAATTTATTCCATATTTTTAGACTTCCAAATGGCTTTTGACACCGTATCTCAGGAGCGACTTCTAATTAAATGGTGTGCCTATAGACTTTCCTCTCAGCTGTGTAACTGGATTCGTGATTTCCTGTCAGAGAGGTAACTGACGGAAAGTCATTGATTGAAACGTAAGTAATATTAGGCGCTCCCCTAGAAAATGTTATAGGTCCTCTGTTTTTCCTGAGCTGCATAAACGACACTCAAGACATCAGAGTAACCATCTTACACTGTGTGCAGATGATGCTGTCATTTAGTGTCTCGTAAAAACCAGTTGCAAAGTGATTTAAACAAGATATCTGTATCGAGCGAGAAGTGGCAATTGACTAACTAACGGGAAAGTGTGAAGTCATCCACATGAATACTAAAAGAAAACCGCCAAATTTCGCTTAAACGATAAATTACACAAATCTAAACGCTGTATATTCTATTAAATAGCTAGTGTTCACAATTACGAATCACATAAAATGGAACGGTCACCCAGATAATGTTGTGTGTAAAGCAAACCAGAGACTACGAGTTATTGACACAACACTAGCACAAAACCAAGGCGATTTTCGTAGCAGCAGGTTCTTCTAGTGAAATTTCAATCATCAACTTCCTCCTCATTCTGTTGGCATCCAGCTGCGTAGGGAGAAATGATCATCACGACAAAAGAAGAGCAATCAGGGCTCGTACATACATATTTAAATACTAGTTTTTCCCACGCGCTATTCGAGAGAGGATCGGTGGAGATAGACTTGAAGGTGGTTCGATAAACCCTCTGAAAGGCGCTTATTTGTGAATTGCAGAGTAATCGTGTATATTGATGTTCATGTAGATTGGCTTAAGTGACATATGGTTGCTAATGTTTGGACATTTACTATGTGTTTCTTTTTTATTATTGCCTTTTGATTAAGCTGTTTATAATGTTAAGTTAAAGCATGAGAACTGTTCATATTCCTAACAAACAAAATAGTATTAAATATAATACTGTTACGGTGTTATTGAAGATGCTTTAGAATAAAGCAAAGCGAGTTTGGTCTCAGTAAGACTTTGGTAACAGCCACAAAAGACGGTATTGATCTCTGTAGCTCAATATGAAAACTGTGGTGTCACCGCCAGACACCACACTTGCTAGGTGGTAGCCTTTAAATCGGCCGCGGTCCATTAGTATACGTCGGACCCGCGTGTCGTCACTGTCAGTGATTGCAGACCGAGCGCCGCCACACGGCAGGTCTAGAGAGACTTCCTAGCACTCGCCCCAGTTGTACAGCCGACCTTGCTAGCGATGGTTCACTGACAAATTACGCTCTCATTTGCCGAGACGATAGTTAGCATAGCCTTCAACTACGTCATTTGCTACGACCTAGCAAGGCGCCATTATCATTTGCTATTAATCTTGTGATGCATGTACCGTAACGAGAGATGTTCTCCAATTATGGATTAAAGTTAAGTATTCTACCAATTACCTCCTGTTTTGCTAGTCTTATTTCTCTAACCTGTTCCAGACCTCACGCCAGTCTGCGTGTATTTAAACGTGTGCATTTCGGCCTCCTCTAGCAACACTTCACATGGCGCCGAGGATTTTGTGTTTGTTGATAGACTGATTTCATTGTGTCATGGCTTCGCCACAATCTTCAGATGTACTGTCCGAATTTTATCGCTTGCAGAATAGCAGACGCAGGCCTTATTGGATGCCCTTGGACAGCTTGTCCAGGGTCAACGTGCAATGCAAACCGATGCGGCCGCCGCCGCTCCACCACTCCCACAGCCACAACACGCAGTTGCACCACCTTTTCGTCCTTTTGATGCGGCACTGGAAAGCTGGACGGAGTGGGCACGCCAATTTGGATTCCATCTCGCCGCCTACAGGATTCAAGGTAAAGAGCGGCAGCCTTTTTTGTTAGCATCCGTCGGGGACCACACGTACCGAGTGATAGTGAAATTATTTCCCCGATGCGACGTAGCAACTCTGTCCTACGACGAAATTTTGTCTGCATTAGATGCCTATTTCACAGAATCAGTCAGTATAGTTGCCAAAAGGTATACACTCTTTCGTACAAAACGTACGGCCAGTCAGACACATCGGGTGTGGGTTGCAACATTGCAAGGCCTTACTAGGGATTGTGCTTTTGTGTGTGAATGTAGACTCCCTTATTCAGATACTATGGTGCGTGATGCAACTGCACAGAACGTTTCTGATGTTCGTAGAAGGGAACAGATTTTGAAACTAGTCAATCCCTCCCTTCAATAAGTGATAGACATATTGGATCAGCAGGACACACTTGACTTTGTTCAGGAATCGTTTGAAACTTCGCCAGCTGTGTGTCACATTAACCGGCCCACCGGGCGAGCTGCACGGAACAGTAAACAGCCCTCGTGCCCGTCCGCGCAGCTGCCGCCAAGCTCTCTGCTAAGTGTGCCGCGCAAGCAGGCAAATGCAGTGCTAAAATCATGCCTGCGGTGTGCTACTAGACATTCGCGTGAGGATTACCCGTCACGCCAAGCTATTTGCTTTTTCTGTAATAAAAAAGGACATGTTCAGAGTGTTTGCCAGAAAAAGCTCCGATCGGACACACACAACCATTCCAGGCCCTTTGCTTCGCGCTGGAATCGGAATCGAACCAAGAATACTCAGGCTCGTGAAACTTCGCCCATGGACATTCATGTACTTAATTCCACTCCACCCAGTGCCACTCGCTCTAACAGTGCCTGTGTTCGTCCCACAAATAGTGTGCGTCGACATAGCAGGAAATCACGTCAAGTCGTGAGTGATTCTGTACCAGTGTCTGTTCACGTTGCACGAGACAGTCGCTCTTGTCGTCAGCAGGACAGTAAACTTTTTGTAGACTTGGACATTCATGGCAAGGTCATACCACTCCAGCTCGATACTGGAGCTGCAGTTTCATTGATCAATAAAGACACGTACAAGCAACTGGGCACACCTCCGTTGCCTGCCGCAAATGTTAAGTTAAATAGTTATTCCGGTCAGAATATCCCTGTGTTAGGACAGTGCAGCCTTCTTGCAACATACAAGGGACGAACAAAACTTGTGTCATTTTACGTACTTCGTTCTTCTTCTGCAGTGAACTTGTTTGGTTTAGATTTATTTCAGTTCTTTAACTTGTCTATAGTCAATCAGGTCCAATCAGTGAACCAGACTGTGCCTTCCACCAGTGTTTCTAGTCTATGTGATGAATTTGCAGACATTTTTGCACCGGGCCTAGGTTGCGCTAAGAACTATAAAGCACATTTGGAACTGAAAGTCGACGCGCAACCGTAATTTTTCAGAGCGCGCAATGTTCCCCACGCATTGCGTGATGAGGTCGCAAGAACATTACACGATTTGGAATCACAAGGTGTAATTGAACGTGTGCAGGCTTCTCTCTGGGCATTACCCTTAGTAATTTTGCCAAAACCTTCCGGAAAATTGACTTTGTGTGGACTTCAAGGCAATGGTGAATCCACAACTAGTGTTTGCAACTTATCCTTTACCCCGCCCGGAAGATCTTTTTGACAAACTGTGCCTGGGTAAATATTTCTCGAATTTGGACCTCGCAGATGCGTACTTGAAAATACCGGTGGACGAAGAATCCCAGCGCGTCGTGGTGGTTGACACGCATCTTGGTTTGTATCGATTCAAAAGACTACCATTCGGGTGTGCATCCGCCCTATGCGTTGTTTCAGCAATATCTGCAAATTGTTTGTGCGTCGGTCCCTACTGCAGCAAACTATCTGGACGATATAGTGTTCTCCGGAAAGACGGAAGAAGAACATTTATCTAATCTCAGAACATTATTTCAGGTCTTGCGAACCAATGGTCTTCGCTTGCGGAAGGGCAAATGTGTATTTTTTCTCGTGCTTACCATATTTGGGACATGTAATCAATGCACAAGGCATACATCCGAGTCCAGAGCACCTCCGTGCCATACAGGACTTGCCTTCGCCGCAGAATTTGAAGCAGATGCAGAGTGTGCTGGGTAAAATTAATTATTACAACCGATATATGCGCCACGCCTCTTCCATTTCAGCTCCTCTTCATCGCTTACGCCGTAAAGGTGTTCCGCTCGTCTGGACGACGGTATGCGAACGCGCCTTTCACCAGTTGAAATCGGCGTTGCTTTCTAATACTTGACTTACGCCATTCGATCCCCAGAAACCCCTTTTGTTAATGGTAGATGCATCGGATTTCTGGATCGGTGCTGTGCTTGCGCACAAAGATGGATCGCATGATCGCCCTATTGCCTTTGCGTCCAAATTGCTCTCGTCTGCGCAAAGAAATTATTCACAGATCGAGAAAGAAGCTTTGGCTCTCGTATTTGGTGTTACTAAGTTTCATGATTTCTTGTATGGCCGTCACTTTACAATCATCACAGACCACAAACCCTTGACATCGCTTTTTCATCCGAACAAGCCTGTTCCTCCGCGTACAGCGCAGGAATTCATTCGCTGGGCGATTTTCCTCTCGCAGTACCGCTACGATATCTTGTATCGGTCCACTGCTAAGCACGGAAACGCCGATGCGTTGTCCCGTTTGCCTGTTGCTGAGGACAGAGCATTCGATTCTTCCGAATTTGCTTGCCTGTTCATTGATTTGGAAACCGATGACGTGGTCGAATCGTTTCCGATTGATTTTCGTCGTGTAGCTACAGCCACAGCTGCTGACCCTGTCCTTGCTACCGTTTTGCGTTTTGTTGCTACGCAATGGCCCTTGTCAAAGTTACGCATCGAGGATCCGTTGGTTCGCCGATTTTTTGCTCACAAGGAGAGACTTTTTGTTCGACGTGGTGTTTTGCTGTTGCGTTCTGATAATGATCAGTCCAGGGTCGTGGTCCCATGTTCGTTACAGTCCTCTGTCTTACGGCTTCTCCACCAAGGACATTGGGGTACAGTGAGAGCGAAACAACTTGCTCGTCAGCACTGTACTTGGTTCGGAATCGATGCTGCGATTACGAATATGTGCTCTTCTTGCACGGCGTGTGCCGAACAACAATCCGCACCGCCGCGGAAATTCTTTGCATGGCCGAAAGCCACTTCCCCTTGGCAACGCTTATACATCGATTTTGCTGGTCCATTCTGGAATGCTAGATGGTTGGTTGTGGTAGATTCATTCAGTAATTTTCCTTTTGTTGCCCGGATGTCTTCCACGACGTCACCTGCCACCATCCAAGCGTTATCCGCTATCTTTCGTATTGAAGGTCTTCCACAGACTATTGTTTCCGACAATGGCCCACAATTCATGTCTGCAGAATTTCAGTCATTCTGCAAGGCCAATGGTATTCAATATCTAACGTCCGCGCCGTTTTCGCCTCAGTCAAACGGTGCCGCTGAACGTTTGGTTCGGACTTTCAAGTCACAGATGTTGAAGTTGAAAGAGTCGCATTCTCGGGAGGACGCGTTATTGCTCTTCTTGTCCTCGTATCGCTCTCAGCCTCGCGATGGTCGCTCGTCGGCTGAGTTGCTTCATGGTCGTCCTCATCGAACCTTGATGTCTTTGTTGCATCCACCGCATCAGGTTCCTGTGCTGCGGCAGCCACCTGCTTTTGATCCAGGCGACGTTGTATACTATCGCAACTATCGAGGTTCACGGCGTTGGCTCGCAGGGCGCATTCTTCGCTGCCTCAGCCGCGCTATGTATCTGGTTTTGGGGGCCTCTGGTGAGGTGCGTCGGCATCTCAATCAGCTGCGCCTCTGTCGTCGAAAGGGTTCTGCCGCTCCCCGTTTGCTTCCAGCGACGGTGCCGTCCGGTCAGCGCCCTGGGGACCCATCTACTGGCTCGCCTCATCCCCAGGTGGTACCGACGCTGCCTTCCATTTTGCCCCATGGCAACGCGCCGCCGCCGCCTGTTCTCCCGCCGGCGACGCCCGCAGTGGACGCTTCGCTGCAGCCGCCAAGCGCCTCCCTGGGTCACGCGCCGCCGATAGCTTCCCGTGACCAGCTGTCCTCCGACATGGAACTCTTGCCCGCTCCGGATCAGATGTCGTCTTCGCCCGTCGGGTACCCCGGCGCGATGGTGGTCGACCCTTCGGCCCCTCCTGTCTATTTACGGGCGCATACACTGCATTTTGGCGTGCACCCTGGACTAGGTTTTCAGGCGTTTCCTAGCTCCCCTCGGACCGAATGGTCGGGTGCGGGTGGCACAGTCTCGCCTGTTGTTAGGCTCCCCACCTCGTCGCATGCGTCAACATGGGGTCCTCCCCACGGCTGGCGGAAGCCTTATAACACAAACGTACGCCGATTTGCGGGGGCGGAATGTGGTGTCACCGCCAGACACCACACTTGCTAGGTGGTAGCCTTTAAATCGGCCGCGGTCCGTTAGTACACGTCGGACCGGCGTGTCGCCACTGTCAGTGATTGCAGACCGAGCGCCACCACACGGCAGGTCTAGAGAGACGTCCTGGCACTCGCCCCAGTTGTACAGCCGACTTTGCCAGAGATGGATCACTGACAAATACGCTCTCATTTGTCGAGACGATAGTTAGCATAGCCTTCAGCTACATCATTTGCTACGACTTAGCAAGGCGCCATAGCATTTGATAATTAATATTGTGAAGCATGTACCGTAACGAGAGATGTTCTCCAATTATGGATTAAAGTTAAGTATTCTACCAATTACCTCCTGTTTTGCTAGTCTTATTTCTCTGACCTGTTCCAGACCTCACGCCAGTCTGCGTGTATTTAAACGCGTGCATTTCGGCCTCCTCTAGCAACACTTCAAAAACCTTGTGGTAAGTGTAACATTTCACTGTCCTCCAAGTCACTCAAGATTTCTGAAGCTTCTCTTCACTTAACGAGTATCGGACCGATGACGTACTTAGTTCAAACTATCCAAACCCGACACAGAATCGCGAAAAATTACATCAGTCAGGAGAGGTAAGATTTCTCACCCATATTGCTGAACAGACGCATGCGTTGCAAGATGCCACTACTTCAAGGCTTTTCGCGTGGCTGCTCCAAGCGGTACAGTTATGGCAACAGATCTTTTCTGAGGAGCCAGTGCACATTAATAAAATTATAACGGAATTTAATAACAACGCGATCTGTCAAGAGATCCTGAGCACTGTATCCTCAGTGTGTCCCACTGATCTTTCTATTTCTCACATCTGTGGATATGGAATTCACTATGATAGTAAAATCGTTTAGTAAAACAGATTTGGAATTTATTTGACAAATGATAAAATAAATCTTGGAAGGATTAAACATTCATTACAACTATTTTCAGTTCAATGAGTACATAGGTGGCCACATTTATGACGCAATTTGGTTGAATGAAATATTCATTCTGCAGCGGAATGTGTGCTGATATGAAACTTCTTGGCAGATTAAAACTGTGTGCCGGACCGAGACTCGAAGTTTGGAAGGTAGGAGACGCGGTACTGGTTCAGGTAAAGCTGTGAGAACCGGTCGTGAATCATGCTTGGGTAGTTGAGTCGATAGAGCACTTGCCCCCGAAAGGCAAAGGTACCGAGTTCGAGTCACAGGCCGGCTGGGGTGACCGAGCGGTTCTAGGCGCTACAGTCTGGAACCGCGCGACCGCTACTGTCGCAGGTTCGAATCCTGCCTCGGGCATGGATGTGTGTGATGTCCTTAGGTTAGGTAGGTTTAAGTAGTTCTAAGATCTAGGGGACTGATGACCTCAGAAGTTACGTCCCATAGTGCTGAGAGCCATTTGAACCATTTTTTTTGAGTCACGGTCCGGCACACAGTTTTAATCTGCAAGGACGTTTCACGCTATTTAGTTGTTGGTAAAGTTCACAGATGGATAGAGATGACAATTTGGTACGACAGTTCACAATCAGTGTCACTAAATCACCAAGTTGCATAGTAGGTACGCACTGATTGCAAAGCGTGGTGTTGACAGCGACTGAAGACAAATATCTTGTTGGGACTTAGCGAGCGACTGAGAGGTCAGCACTTCCATCCAAACTAATAAGTTGTTGTGCCTATCCATCAGTATCAAGCTGGTGCTGGTGCTCATTTCGGCGTGTGCTCTCCATGGCTAATGGGCAGGCATGCGCTCCTCTGAGTAGGTATGAGTCTCCGGGTCTGTAATCTGACACCGAATGTTCCACTCTAACTCCTCGAATCATAAGACACAAACCCCATTCAAAATCTTGAATGTCTAAAAAGCGCACTCCGCTCCTGGTGGCAGTTCCCACGCGTGGCTAAGACTTCGAAGACAGTTATTCGATTTATGGCCGACGCTGGCCAATGACATAATTTTCTAATGTTTTCCATCTCCCGCCAACAGCTTTGTAAAATCTCCCTTCCCAATCGACTTCCTTACGACTCTTCTCTATCTAAAAGGTGGCGTTAAGGGCATACGTCAAATACTGTCTACCAGTGGCAGACTGTGCTTTTATCACCAGTGCGACTTCGCCGTTGTAGGAAATAAAAAGTAAAAACCAATATTTACACTCTCGGCGTATAGAGCCTAAAAAGCGCACTCCGCTCTTGGTGACAGTTTCCACGCAGGGCTAAAACTTTCTAGATAGTTACTCGATTTATGGCCGACGCTCGCCAATGGCATAATTTTCTAATGTTTTCCATCCTCACTCCAACAGCTCTGTAAAAACTCCTCTCCTAATCGACTTCCTTACCACTCTTCTCTGTCTAAAAGGTGGGGCTAAGGGCATACGTAAAAGACTGTCTACTAATTGCAGACTGCGCTTTTACCACCAGTGCAACTACGCCGTTGTAGGAAACAAAAAGGAAAAATCAATAATTACACTCTCGGCGTAGGCTTGGAGGCCACCACCCACGCAGTAAAGTCACTTACGATTGTGTTACTAGCGCTGTGCGGGCACGTTTTGATAGCGATAGCCCCCCCCTCGTCATTACCCTCTCTGGCCGCAACAGCTTTTGAAGCGATTTGTGCCCTCCAGAGGGCATGTCTGTGGGCCTGCAATTAAGCCCTGTTGCGGCCAGGAGGCGCTTTCGAAATGACGGGTGGTTGAGGGGTGTGTTTGACAGCGGCTGGAGTAAATGCCGTGACCTCTTGGCCGACAATATCCTTGGCCCGCTGTTGAAAGTTCCGTTTCTGGTCACGGCGAGTGCGGCGGGTTTAAGTGTTGGCTGGTGTCTTGAAGACTGCTCGTTAAAAAACTATCTCTGCGCGATGCATGGAACAGGACTTGTTTGTGGCATCTGAATTTACAAGGTGCCTGTGCCCAGTGTGGTTCCGTCTCACAGTTTCAAAAACCGAGTACTGGGACATCTGGCGAATAGCAAACGTTGGTTCCTGATTCTTAGCAAACTCCTCATAATATCTACTTGATGACAGCCCTTGGTCGAGTGGTTCTCGTCTTACACTCCGATCTGCAAGAAATTATCGTGAGCATCCGATTACTGTCTGCATATTTATATTGTGTTGCACAGTGGCTGTCCTAACTCGCCGCCCTGGCTATCCACCATGACATGTAAACACCTTCATTCATGATTATTTTATGTGATCTTACTCAGGTTAAGTTCCTGTGAATGTGTTTGTATGAACTAGGGGTGCTCGAGCCATTTAAAAAAGTCTGACTGCACTTAATTAAAATTTCTTATTTACTGTATTTTGTAATTAGGTACTTCATACGGAACGTTCGCCTTTTCCAACTGTATTTATAGTGACTATTTGTGTTGTAAATGCAAACTGTTAATTAGTGATTCGTATGTTACAGCATAGCATGATGTATCTGCTGTGTATACTGTGGGTTCAGCTAAAGAGACCTGGCTACAACAAATGCCTTACTGAGACTATTTCTCTACTCGCAATCGCCATGCACAATTAGGTGTAGAAAGAGAAACTGTTTGGCTCTGCAACTCACACTTGTATCATACTTTGAATTTAATGTTTTCTTGTTATTCCGATTGTTTCGATCCAGTGGTTTTCCTTCTAATTATCTGAGTCGATGGCTCATGTTAATGACCTGTACCATTTTCATTGTGTTTTAGAAACTGGTAATGAAGAATACGCGGGTTAATTGTATAGACTTGTGGTCTGATTAGACCTCTGCGCTAAGCATCCAATGTTTTCTTTTTTTCAACTAAACTTTGTTCCCAAAAAATATTTTTCTTTTAATTTCATTCTGTCATTTCCTAAATCTATGTAATATTTACCAACAGCTGAGTTGTTGGAAATTAATTTGATTAATTCCAGGGGTAGTTGCTCAGATAGTCTTGCCACATTTTCTGTGTTTTAATAAATTGATTTGTGGTTTTAATAAATATGTTAATAAATGTTACAGGTGAAAAGAGTTATTAGTAAAGGGGACATCTGTCTGCGGTACACCAGGCCACCTCTTAACCAGTTCTCCTTCGTTGGTGGGGTCAACTTCCTATCTTGAAATGGGAACCCCACCCACTTTTTCACTGCATATTCAGACACTACGCCAAAAATTGCCGACCGTTAACTCAAAGCATTTTTTCTCTCTTATTGTAGATGGGGAGGACGACATTTCAAACCTACATCCGGCCATCCTGATTTAAGCTTTCGGTGATTTCCCTAAATCGCTTCAGGCAAATGCTGGAATAGTTCCTTAAAAATGGCACGACCGATTTCCTTCCCCATCCTTCCCTACTCTAACGGGACCGACGACCTTGCAGGTTGGTCTCCTCCCACGAACAGATGTGCAGAACTATAAACCTATATATCTAACATCGATTAGTTATAGAATTTTGGCACACGTATTATGTTCGAGTATAATGACTTTTATGAAGATTATAAATCTACTCTATAGGAATCAGCATGGGTTTAGAAAAAGAGGATCGTGTGAAACCCAGCTCACGCTATTCGTCCACGAGAGTCAGAGGGCCATAGACACGGGTTCACAGGTAGATGCCGTGTTTCTTGACTTCCGCAAGACATTTGATACAGTTCCTCACAGTCGTTTAAAAAGTAAGAGCATATGGACTATCAGACCAATTGTATGATTGGATTGAAGAGTTCCTAGATAACAGAACGCAGCATGTCATTCTCAATGGAGAGAAGTCTTCCGAAGTAAGAGTGATTTCAGGTGTTCCGCAGGGGAGTGTCGTAGGATCGTTCCTATTCACAATATATATAAATGGCCTTGTAGATAACATCGGAAGTTCACTGAGGCTTTTTGCGGATGATGCTGTGGTATATCGAGAGGTTGTAACAATCGTAAATTGTACTGAAATGCAGGAGGATTTGCAGCGAATTGACGCATGGTGCAGGGAATGGCAATTGAATCTCAATGTAGACAAGTGTAATGTGCTGCGAATACATAGAAAGAAAGATCCCTTAATATTTAGCTACAATATAGCAGGTCAGCTAATTCCATAAATTATCTGGTAGTAGGCATGAGGAGTGATTTAAAATGGAATGACCATATAAAATTAATCGTCGGTAAAGCAGATGCCACACCCAGAATCATAGGAAGAATCCTAAGGAAATGCTGTCCGAAAACAAAGGAAGTAGGTTACAGTACACTTGTTCGCCCACTGCTTGAATACTGCTCACCGGCGTGGGATCCGTACCAGATAGGGTTGATAGAAGAGATAGAGAAGATACAACGGGGAGCAGCGCTCTTCGTTACAGGGTCATTTAGTAATCGTGAAAGTGTTACGGAGATGATAGATAAACTCCAGTGGAAGACTCTGCAAGAGAGACGCTCAGTAGCTTGGTACGGGCTTTTGTTGAAGTCTCGAGAAAATACCTTCGCCGGGAGTCAATCAAGATATTGCTCCTCCCTATGTGTATCACGCGAAGAGACCATGAGGATAAAAACAGATAGATTAAAGCACACACAGATGCATACCGACCATCTTTCTTTCCACGAACAATACGAGACTGGAATAGAAGGGAGAACCGATAGAAGTACTCAAGGTACCCTCCACCACACACCGTCAGGTGGCTTGCGGAGTGTGGATGTAGCTGTAGATGTAGATTTGAGGAACCGAATGATCTAGCTTAAATTGCCACCACGGGTTAAAAGGGAGCTATAACAAACATTTCCGGCATGTGCAATCGTGTCAAGAACATTTAGCTGATTACATTGAAAGAATTCGCGAAGCAATTAGCGCGTTAGAACTACAGGTTACTGAAAATATCGTGAAGAATATCTTAGAGGAAATGAAACTGGATGATCGCTCCAGGGTCATGTTTTCTAGTAGAGCCACGTCCCTTGCGGAATTAAATGATGGTGGTCGCTATTGATGGGTTGCTGTTCGCTGACTAAGGTCGTAATAAACTCACTGAGCCTGAACCTAGCTATAGAGGGAGCTCCGAAGGGTGTGGTGGCCCTCTCTCTGATCAGTTTAAAGTAGGACCTTGCTAGCGATGCGGTAGTGACCAGAATTTAGTGCGAGATATACCGGTTAAGAGGGGGCCTCGCACCAACAGTTGACGCCATGAGAAACAGATAGTAGCTGGCCAGCGAACACCGCCTAAACATTGTGGCATATTAGGGCAGAATAGTACAGACGCTACTCTATGTTTGTGTGCAACTGAAAAAATACCAGGAGCCTGTGTGTACCTTGCTAGACTCTGGTAGTAGTGTTTCGTTATTATTATGGTATCTTGAACTTAGGGGGATTTGTCGAACGCCTCCCTTGCGTGCGTCATATCAGATGTCGAGCTGCTAACGGACAGATATTACGTCTGGTAGGTGAAATGCAGGGGAAATTGAGCATTCTGGGATTGTCGTGGCCGGTTAATGGTGGTCAGGGATCTGTCATTCACGAAGAAATAAATCTGAGAGCGAGCTAGACTATTTTTATAAGGTTTGACTGTGAGCCCAGCTTCCCTCATACGACACAAATCTTGAAGGCGCTGTAAGTGGTCATCAAAGGTGGCACTATAAACGACCACATCATCCTAATACCTATGAGCACAGTTTTAAACACAGCTGATTAGCTCAGTGAACGTCTATATTTTAAAGCTAAACTAAGTATGCCCTTGGTCACAAATTGTTTGTCTTTTGACCAAGTTTCAACACTTCTATGAGTGCCTTCACCGAATTTCTGATGAAGGCACTCATAGAAGCATTGAAACCTCGTCAAAAGACTAAAAACTTGTGACCAACGGTTTATTTAGTTTAACTTTAATTTATAAATACACTTGAATTTTAGATCTCCCAAAACTTTATCTAGAAGACGAGACAAGACAACGACTCCAGTCGAGGTCCGACAGAAACTATTAAATTCGTACAAAATTCTATTCAGTGCAGAAAGCAGTGTCATGCTTGGAATCTTCAGTTAATGGGATCTGGTAATACGCTTGGTTCAAATCTACAACATAAAGAATCGCATCGCAAAGCCATGAAAAACAATTGTGGAGATCTGGCAAAGAGACAGACTTCAAAATAACTTTCTCATTCCATCAAAATGGTGCATAGTGTCCGACCACAACATCGATTAAAAACATTTTCATATCTCGGCACTTGCTAATAGTTTGTCTCACGTGAGGTACCCTTGCGTACGCAAGGCAGAAAGTGCATGGCCAGTGAGACACAAATAGAATGATGTCACCTTATCACGTCAGCGAAATAATCGTCCAATAGCAACAGAGAAGTAGATCGCCACTACGATCTCCCAATAAGATGTAATCGGTTAACGGCCACCAGCTGCTTGGCTGGGCAGACTGTCTCAGGACACAGCCGTTACAACTGTCGCCTTTACAATGCCTTTTCAGAACACCTCTTAGGCAACCGGGTTACCTCACCTCCTTGGGCAATCGCACCTTCTCCTCTCCACCTGCCAACTAGAACTCACTCGCGCTCGCCAGTGGATCCGCTCACCGCCGCGCCACCTCGCGATCGGCTCACAGGCCGAAAAGTTAGCGCCTCTGAACAAATGTCGATAGCCGCAAAGCCAGCATGGCTCAACCTCCACCACAAAAAGCCATTCGCCGGTCAGGCGAAGCTAAAAAATAACAAACTTAGCTACCTTCCTCAACGTGGCTAACAAGCACCTGGGATGCTTTCCCGGTGGCCCGGTTGTGCACCAGAATATGCACAGGACTCAGGAATTTAAGCAGCGAACAGGGTCCCATAAATCGGGGGAGGGAGGGGGGTTTATTATCCCGGATGGAACGTCCTCTTGCTTTGACCCAGTACCAAAATTCCGCACGAACACATAATCACCCACATTACTCCTAAAGGGGTGCCTATCCTGATTATGCCGATGAGTGTGCCTCCCATGCGCTAGCTCGATATTACGTTTGGCATGTGGGCACTGATCGTGTCAGGCAGAATTTCGCCTAGTGACCACAAAGTTAGCCGGCGTGTAGTTAAGCGGATACACGAACGTTGAAGACGCTGGCATCGGCATAATCAGGGTAGGCGCCGCTTTAGGAGTAATGTGGGTGATAGTGTGTTTGTGTGGAATTTTGGTACCGGGTCAAAGCAAGAGGACGCTTGGAATCCTGTCGGCTGCTTAAATTCCTGAGTCCTGTGAATATTCTGGTACGCAACCGGGCCACCGGTGCTTGTTAGCGAAGTTGAGGTAGGTGGCTAAGTTTGCTTTTTTAGCTTCGCCTGACCGGCGAATGGCTTTTTGTGGTGGAGGTTCAGCCATGCTGGCTTTGCGGCTATCGACATTTGTTCAGAGACGCTAACTTTTCGGCCTGTGAGCCGATCGCGAGGTGGCGCGGCAGTTTGCGGATGCACTGGCCAGCGCGAGTGAGTTTTAGTTGGCAAGCGGATAGGAGAAGGTGCGATTGCCCAAGGAGGTGAGGTAACTCGGTCGCTTAAGAGGTGTTCTGAAAAGGCATTGTAAAGGCGACAGCTGTAATGGCTGTGTCCTGAGATAGTCTGCCCAGCCAAGCAGCTGGTGGCCGTTAACCAATTCTCAGATAACCCTGACGTCCTTCTGGAAGGACGACGTCACTCACTGTTGAAATTATTTATTTTTGCGAATAACGCATTGTCCAATGAACTGTGACGCATTGTCATATGAAGTAGGCGTAGTCAGTTGCGTGCTGCGACAGTCAGTTTGACGGTGTCGTTCATAGTGAGTGAGAAACTGTGTCTTGAAGATAGGGCCGATTTTACCAAGGACGAACTGACTGACTGTGTCATCGATGGGTATGTATATTTTCTTTCATATTGCCTCAATATTTCTGAAACTTGTCATACAATATCCTAAAGAATTAACCTATATGTATTATTTATGGGTTCATATTAGGATTGAAAGTTGTCGTCAGTTGTAATTCAATAATGTTTTCAACCATCCTTCCAGAAGGACGTCAGGGTAGTATGTTGTCAACTTCTATTCACAGGAAACGATGTACACTGATGAAACTTTTGGACGTGTTAGAATCAGAAGATGAGGAAATACTTACTACTGGTGTGAATGTAACATTACACCCTCCTCTAAATTCTACTGATGACGTAACTGATGAAGATTCGGGTGCTGAAGAAAGTCCAAGTGTAGATAAATTACCAGCAAGTCAGCTCAGTGTTACTGCGCTTTGTGATTTGGTCATTTATACCAATGATAATGCTGTGAATACAACAAGGAAACAATCCTTTACCTCTGATGTTGTTCCAGGACCCTCCAGCAGTCCAACAACAGTAACAATAACAACGACAACCACAAACAAACCAGCAAGCCTATCGAAGAATAAAGTTCGAAATCTCAAGAAATATAAGTGGAAAAGTGGTGAAATAGTTTATCCAACACCTGTATGGCTTCTAATGTTCACAATTGGAATGAACCAAGGGCGTACACCGCTTAAGTATTTCCAACAGTTTTTTGATAATGAAGTGCTTTTAATGATGGTCACCTACACAAACCAGTACGCAGCCAATAGAAATAGACTAGGTGATTGTTCAGAAGATGAGATGTTCGTGTTTATTGCAATACGTCTGCTAATTGGATATGTAACAGTGTCACGCAGAAAGATGTACTGGCAATCAGATGAAGATAGTCACAACGACCTCGCAACAAATGCCATGTCCAGAGATCAATTTGACTTTATCTTTTCCAATTTACATGTATGCAACAATGACAATTTAGATAAATCAGGCCGTTTTGGGAACATCCGCCCACTACTGTGTATGCTGAATGATAGATTCAAACAATTTGCGCCATCATTCTGTCGATGAATCAATGGTCCCATACTTCGGATGTCACGGGTACAAACAATTCATAAAAGGGAAACCAATCCGACGCGGATTCAAATTTTGGTGTGGAGGTACAAGTGGTGGATATATTTTTTGGCTCTAACCCTACCTAGGAGCTGGCACGTATAGTAAGGATTATGAAACGAAAGGTATGGGGTACGGTGTGGTAATGACTTATGTTGACCAGTTACTTCCACATGTTACATATCGAATATACTTTCATAACCTCTTTGCCAGCGTTGAACTACTACATGACCTAAAAGAGAGGGGCGTGGAAGCAACAGGAACAATAAGAGGAGACAGAGTTAAGAATTGTACTATATCATGTGTAGATAAAATGATGAAAGAAAATAGAGGATCATATGAAGTTTGTTCTGACTCAGCATCCGGGATTTCCATTGTACGTTGGAATGACAACAATGTTATTACTGTAGCCACCAACTTTGACAGAGTGCAAAAACTACGCTCTGTAGCAAGATTTTCCAGGGAACAAAAGAATAGGATTAGCGTGCCTCAACCTAACTTATTACACTCCTACAATGCTCATATGGGACGCATAGATAGAGCTAACCAAAATGTATCCCTATATACATGCTCTATAAGCAGGAAAAAGTGGTAATTCCCGATCGTTGCACATTTAACAGACATTGCAGAGCAAAATGCCTAGGATCGTTACAAGCACAACGAAGAACCCATAGATCATCTGACATTTCGTCGTCGAATTGTCTCTGAAATTCTTGATTTGATGGTAGAGAACATTATGTTGCTGAATTACCAACGGACGAGGAAACAAAAATGAAGAAGCAGCTGAAATGTCGAAGTTGCCATAAAAAACTACTACTATGTGCGTAAAATTTGACGAACCACTTAGTATTTGTTGCTTTTTGTCTTATCATAATTGTGCATAAAATATGTGTATAGGTTATTTTCTTTGTTTTTTGTATTCATTAGCTGTTATAGCCCATAAATCAATTTTATTTATCTTCATTTGAAAGTATAAAAACCGAAACAGTTACTTGTGCAAAGTCATATACTTTAAAACATGTTCTCTTATTGTCCTGACGTCCTTCTGGAAGGACCCCCATTTTTGGAAATACTAAATAAAAATAAATAATCCAAGTAGTTTTTACTTTCTTCCTTACAACCTTGTGAATGAATGTAGATAAGATATAAATCAATTTTGAAAAACAAATAATTCAGGACTATCTACGTTAATGTTCGGGTATCCGCTTAACTAACCGCCGGCTAACTTTGTGGTCACTGGACGAAATTCTGTCTGACAAGATTAGTCCCCACATGCGAAAAGTAATATCGAGCTAGCGCATGGGAGGCAGACTCATCGGCATGATCAGGGTAGGCGCCCCTCTAGGAGTAATGTGGGTGAATGTGTGTTTGTGCGGAATTTTGGTACTGGGTCAAAGCAGGAGGACGTTCTATCCAGGAAATTACACCCCCCCCCCCCCCCCCCACGATTTATGGGACCCTGTCGGCTGCTTAAATTCCTGAGTCCTGTGCATATTCTGGTGCACAACCGGGCCACCGGGAAAGCATACCAGGTGCCACGTTGAGGAAGGTGGCTAAGTTTGGTTTTTTTAGCTTCGCCTGACCGGCGAATGGCTTTGGTGGTGGAGGTTGAGCCATGCTGGCTTTGCGGCTATCGACATTTGGTCAGAGACGCTAACTTTTCGGCCTGTGAGCCGATAGCGAGGTGGCGCGGCGGTGAGCAGATCCACTGGCGAGCGCGAGTGAGTTTTAGTTGGCAGATGGAGAGGAGAAGGTGCGATTGACCAAGGAGGTGAGGTAACCCGGTCGCTTAAGAGGTGTTCTGAAAAGGCATTGTAAAGGTGACAGTTGTAACGGCTGTGTCCTGAGACAGTCTGCCCAGCCAAGCAGCCGGTGGCCGTTAACCGATTACATCTTATTGGGAGATTGTAGTGGCGATCTACTTCTCTGATGCTATTGGACGATTATTTCGCTGCCGTGATAAGGTGACAGCATTCTATTTGTGTTTCACTGATCATGCACTTTCTGCCTTCCGTACTGCAAGGGTACCTCACGTGAGACAAACTATTAGCAAGTGCCGAGTTATGAAAATGTCAGTAATCCATGTTGTGGACGGACACTACGCACCATTTTGATGGAACTCATGTTGCTTGGTGTTTAGTAGCGTCGGTATTCTGCCGTACCATCCAAGCAGTGTGGCTTATTGTGTATAATGTTTAAAAACTGAGTGTTTAGTTTGTTCCAAACAATCTGGTGGATATTGAACTGTATGATATACCAAAGTACGCTAACTCTGTGAGACACCTGTACGGATGTCTGAATGTTGGCAGCTATCAAGGCCTCGATTATCGTAAGGATAAAATGTCATCTGGTGTTTCTTGGGGAGCATCACGTGTGGAAGTGAGTTCAATCGGTTACTTAAAATATCTTAACCATGGGTGTGTTACTTGTAAGCTAAATTTAGCATCCGCAATTTGTTTAAACTGTTGCGATACTGCTACTGTGCCATTTTATTTAAAGTTGTTTTAAGTGATGGATTTTGGTTTTATTATCATAGCACGTGTTGTTCCTGTATCAGGACACGCGATTTGTTGGACTATAATTGTTGAAAATTTGCTCTACATCTCTGACTAGGGGGTGGGCGGGGGCTACACCGTCAATTTCGCGCTTGTTCTTGGATCTGACGGAATTGAACGTTCCGTTAAGACCCAGATGCACCCAGTAACAGTCCTCTGAATTTGTACATGTTGTCTAGATCCATGGAACCCATAAAAAATATAAATATTACCGGATTCGGCAAGTAGTTACCATCTTCATACGTGCTTAATGCACGAAAAATTTTCTTGCAGGTAGATGAATAAATGTTATTGAGGACCCTTAAATTCATAAAGCCATTTAAAATTTCGGTGGATTAACAGCTAATCGTCACGTAATTAATGTTTGAAGCGCATATCGTCCTCCGTTTGCATCCACGGACATGACAGGGAGAAGGTACAGGAAAATGGAGTGAAGGAGTAAGAGATGAAGGAGGAAAGCACTGACCAAGAAGGAGGAGAAGAGCTCTGCATCTGTTTATGTTTGAATTTTAAATTGTATATATCCCTATTGCATAGCACACCTCATGCATGTAAGTGGAGATTAAATGGAATGGAACAGAATGGAACCGAATAGAATAGCGTGTTATACAAGTAAATACGTTACGTCGTAATGACATATTCAACTGAATTTTTCCAAGTTACCTGCAAACAGTTTTGGAGTAGTGTGACTCTTCAAGCTTTCCCGGCGGATGTGTTGTAAATAGTCTTGACGAATTTGCCGCGGGATCACGTTGTCCAAATTCTACAATATTTCCTCGGATCAACTGCCCGACATCTTCAGGTGGTTCAACCTTGCTGGTGGCTAGGTACGACTGACGGTTCTACACGTCGACGACCCGTTCCTGGAACACGCTCGTGAAGAAAGCGCAGGCGCCGAAATCGCCCAATGATTTGCAGTAGGATGGTGCCGTATTCAAACTCGCTCTGCCGAGATTCGCAGAGCGGCTTTCCTGCGCGTGCGATGTATGCTGCGTTAGCCAACAGTGAGGCCAGACGTTACTCACCAACGGCCGTACTAAACCAATGTTACGACGGGCATGCTATCGAAGAATCTTTATTTTCGCGTTGTGATCTAATAGCAGCCGTTGCAAGGTTCGAGGCTGTGCTCAGCTGAAATCCCGTATCCTTGTTGATGAGATTATCGGCTGTACGGATATGTATTGCTTCCTTAATGAAGCAAACCCAGAAAGATCATGCCGGGCATAAGACTTCCGTCTTTTCATAAATCATCCGATGTCCTGTATTCAGACAGTATTCCGCAACTGCCGACTTACCCAGTTGACGAAGGCGTGTATGACGCTGATGTTCATCGCAGCGTTCTTGTACTGTGCGGCACGTCTGGCCTATATATGCTGCCCCACATTGACCAGGAAACTTCGACACACTACATTTCCTCATACCAAGGTCATCCTTAACCGAAGCCAACAGATTCCCCAGTTTTGCAGATGGCTAAAATCACACTTAATGGTTCAAGTGGCTCTGAGCACTATGGGACTTAACATCTGAGGTCATCAGTCCCATAGAACTTAGAACTACGTAAACCTAACTAACCTAAGTACATCACACACATCCATGTCCGAGGCATGATTCGAACCTGCGACAGTAGCGGTTCCAGACTGAAGCGCCTAGAACCGTTCGGGCACACCGGCCGGCAACACACTTAATTTCATATTTTCCGAGCAATCTTCCAGATCTTGACGACATGGCACCAAAATACGGCAAAAAGGGCCTAAGTAGTGGGTGTCTTCGTATCTTCATTCATTTCATGATCTTTGAAAAAGTGAACGGTGTCGCCAATGGGAAGCTCTGTGTCTATGTGGTGGCTAATTATTTTATGGAAAACTTTGTAGAAAAGCACTACAGTCAGCCACTCTCAAACCCTTTGTTTTCTGTGGTATGTGGATGATAAAAAATGGTTCAAATGGCTCGGAGCACTATGGGACTCAACTGCGGAGGTCATTAGTCCCCTAGAACTCAGAACTAGTTAAACCTAACTAACCTAAGGACATCACAAACATCCATGCCCGAGGCAGGATTCGAACCTGCGACCGTAGCGGTCTTGCGGTTTCAGACTGCAGCGCCTTTAACCGCACGGCCACTTCGGCCGGCTGTGGATGATACATTTGTGGTGCGGCCACATGTACTTGATACTCTACTTTCGTTTCTTCAGCATATGGATTCGCCCCATCCGAATGTAAACTTCACAGTGAAAGTGGAAAAAGATGGTACTTCATCTTTTCTTCATGTTTTGGCGCGGAGGAATGATGGAACCTTGGCACACAGCGTCTGTCGCAAGCCAATGCGTACAGATCTATATGTGCAGGCCACAAGCTGCCATCATCCTGCATAATGCGAGCACATGTAGTATCTAATCCTTAAAGCCTGTCGAGTGGCCGGCCGGTGTGGCCGAGCGGTTGTAGGCGCTTCAGTCTGGAACCGTACGACCGCTACGGTCGTAGGTTCGAATCCTGCCTCGGGCATAGATGTGTGCGTTGTCCTTAGGTCAGTCAGGTTTAAGTAGTTCTATGTTCTAGGGGACTGATGACCTCAGATGTTATGTTCCATAGTGCTCAGAGCCATTTTTAGGCCTGTCGAGTGAAATTCAACATTTGAAGACAGTGTTCCGACAAAACGGCTATTCTGAGAGACAAATACGTAATGCATTCAGGCCCAGGCGAGTTCAATATATGGAGCAGAATGAAGATACGAAGACACCCACCACTTTGGCCTTTTTGCCGTATTTTGGTGCCATGTCGTCAAGAATCGGAAGAGTCTTCGGAAGATATGGAATTGTGTTTTTGAACCACCTGCAAAACTGAGAAACCTGTTGGGTTCGGTTACAGATGACCTTGGCCTGAGTAAATGTGATGTGCACAAGATTCCTTGTCAATGTGGGGCAGAGTATACAGGCCAGGCCAGACATGCCGCACGGTACAAGAATGCTGCGACGAACATCAGCGTCATACACGCCTTCGTCAACCGGAAAAGTCGGCAATAACGGAACACTGTCTGAATACAGAACATCGGATGATTTATGAAAAGACGGAAGTTTTATCCTCGGCATCATCTTTCTGGGATTGAGTCATTAAGGAAGCAATACTTATCCCTACAGCCGATAATCCCATCAACAAGAATACGGGATTTCAACTGAGCAGTCCGCAGCTCGTGGTTGTGCGGTAGCGTTCTCGCTTCCCACGCCCGGGTTCCTGGGTTCGATTCCCGGCGTGGTCAGGGATTTTCTCTGCCTCGTGATGACTGGGTGTTTGTGTGCTGTCCTTAGGTTAGTTAGGTTTGAGTAGTTCTAAGTTCTAGGGGACTGATGACCATTGATATTAAGTCCCATAGTGCTCAGAGCCATTTGAACCATTTTTCAACTGAGCACAGCATGGAAGCCTGCATTGGCTGCAATTAAATCGGGACGCGAAAATCGAGATCCGTAGATAGCAGGTCCGTCATATAGCATTGATCTAGTATGGCCGTTAGTGAGATTCGTCTGGCCGGACTGTTGGCAAACGCAGCGTACAGCGCACGCGCAGGTGAACCGCTGTGCGATTTTCAGTAGAGCGAGTTTGAATCTAACTTCAAATCATTGCGCATGCGCAATTTCCGCTCTGCGCATTCTCCGCGCTCGTATTCTAGAAACGGGGCGTCGACGTGCCGATACCGTCAGTCGCACCTAGCCACCAGCAAGGCTGAACCAGCTGGAGATGTCGGACAGTTGCTCCGAGGATATATTGTGGAATTTGCACAACGTTATCCGGCGGCAAACTCGTGAAGTCTAGTTTTGGAGTATTTCGTAGAACAGGCCTATTTCCGAGATATTGCCATTGTCAAGTACATCTGCGAATAAAACGGTTTGTAAATTCCATTTAGTATTGCAATATTTTGATGTGGAGTTAATTTATATTTTTCCTCTAACCCCTGTCTTCCATATCCATTAATGATAAGGTCGGGAGATATTTCAGTTTGACATTTATCGTGTGACGAGTTGATGTGCATTCAGTGAAATTTTAAATGACTTCATGATGTTCATAGTGCACAACTATATTTGTTTATACATCTGCATAATGGATTGTAACGCGTGTGTAGGTGGCAACTATTTACTGAGACTATGAATTCTGCTGTTGCTTCATAGATAGTATGTTAGATAAATTTTACTCAGGAATAGATTTAATGAGAATTTGTTGTTAATATATCAATTTCTGTGAATGGACTGCTTCAGGTCGTTCTTGACACAAACAATTCACATTAACCGACTTTGGATCTAGAGAATTTCGTCCTATCTTGATATGTCACTCTAAACCACTACAAACGTTCTTACGTCGTTAGCGTATTATGGGTGGAAATTTTGTACAGTTTCAAAATGGTTTTAGTGAGACTGTCCAAAAATGGATAGCACTGAATCAGTTACATTTTATCTATTTGTTATCATGAAAATTTATCAAGGCCTTTCTATAAAAAAGTATTAATTGTTTCATTTATATTGTTTTAAATTAATATCTGGCAGTATGACTTAACACGTGCCGTTCACATCAAGAGATAAAGGCAAGGTTTCATTGCTGAATCTAACGAAAAGCATTGTACAATGTTTTCTATTCCCACACTCCATTTCCTCTTTCAGAGATACGATTTAAAACAATTTGCAAATTCCTTATCACACAATGGTATTTAACTTACTGAAATGTAAACAAAAGCATTTCACACCACGCATAGAAACTAGCAACCGGTATTTATGACTTGTCGCGTTGTCTTTCGCCCAAATCTTGGTCTCGCAAATCACCGTAATAGTATTACGCCCTATAGTACCTGTTGTACCGTTGTACGCCGAACCACATTAATGAGAGGCCCAGAGCCACCCAGTTCAACTCGGTAATTAGGTCACATGATGCTGAAACTTCGCTGGGGTTTCGCAAACAGAGTTTGCAGTACAGTAACAGCACTGGTCTGCACAACGTCAATTACTGTATACCCTCAGATATATGTGCCTGGCACTGACGTTCAGAAAGCACAGCCGAAGCCACGGACTTGTTGTTACTTACATCATATATCGCTACTCACATATCACTGAAATGTCACATTCATGGTACTGGCATATTCAAGAACGTACAATAATAAAACAAGGAAGTACTCTATAGCACAAATGAGACAGAGTGTCCTGGAAATGTGGCCTGAACTGATCTTCCAAACTGTTTTCTCATTCATTTGTCAATTAGGTACTATAATATTAATTTTTGTACACTCCTGGAAATGGAAAAAAGAACACATTGACACCGGTGTGTCAGACCCACCATACTTGCTCCGGACACTGCGAGAGGGCTGTACAAGCAATGATCACACGCACGGCACAGCGGACACACCAGGAACCGCGGTGTTGGCCGTCGAATGGCGCTAGCTGCGCAGCATTTGTGCACCGCCGCCGTCAGTGTCAGCCAGTTTGCCGTGGCATACGGAACTCCATCGCAGTCTTTAACACTGGTAGCATGCCGCGACAGCGTGGACGTGAACCGTATGTGCAGTTGACGGACTTTGAGCAAGGGCGTATAGTGGGCATGCGGGAGGCCGGGTGGACGTACCGCCGAATTGCTCAACACGTGGGGCGTGAGGTCTCCACAGTACATCGATGTTGTCGCCAGTGGTCGGCGGAAGGTGCACGTGCCCGTCGACCTGGGACCGGACCGCAGCGACGCACGGATGCACGCCAAGACCGTAGGATCCTACGCAGTGCCGTAGGGGACCGCACCGCCACTTCCCAGCAAATTAGGGACACTGTTGCTCCTGGGGTATCGGCGAGGACCATTCGCAACCGTCTCCATGAAGCTGGGCTACGGTCCCGCACACCGTTAGGCCGTCTTCCGCTCACGCCCCAACATCGTGCAGCCCGCCTCCAGTGGTGTCGCGACAGGCGTGAATGGAGGGACGAATGGAGATGTGTCGTCTTCAGCGATGAGAGTCGCTTCTGCCTTGGTGCCAATGATGGTCGTACGCGTGTTTGGCGCCGTGCAGGTGAGCGCCACAATCAGGACTGCATACGACCGAGGTGCACAGGGCCAACACCCGGCATCATGGTGTGGGGAGCGATCTCCTACACTGGCCGTACACCACTGGTGATCGTCGAGGGGACACTGAATAGTGCACGGTACATCCAAACCGTCATCGAACCCATCGTTCTACCATTCCTAGACCGGCAAGGGAACTTGCTGTTCCAACAGGACAATGCACGTCCGCATGTATCCCGTGCCACCCAACGTGCTCTAGAAGGTGTAAGTCAACTACCCTGGCCAGCAAGATCTCCGGATCTGTCCCCCATTGAGCATGTTTGGGACTGGATGAAGCGTCGTCTCACGCGGTTCGCACGTCCAGCACGAACGCTGGTCCAACTGAGGCGCCAGGTGGAAATGGCATGGCAAGCCATTCCACAGGACTACATCCAGCATCTCTACGATCGTCTCCATGGGAGAATAGCAGCCTGCATTGCTGCGAAAGGTGGATATACACTGTACTAGTGCCGACATTGTGCATGCTCTGTTGCCTGTGTCTATGTGCCTGTGGTTCTGTCAGTGTGATCATGTGATGTATCTGACCCCAGGAATGTGTCAATAAAGTTTCCCCTTCCTGGGACAATGAATTCACGGTGTTCTTATTTCAATTTCCAGGAGTGTATATTCGTATATTTTTATGTTTGAATAAGCGTTTTCTATTAGACAATACTATATAGTACAGGTCGCTACTGCAGTTCCTGCTATTCAGGATGTCGTCGAGTGTGAATCTATGGCGTGCAAGGTTCACTAGATGACGTTAGCGTTTGATTTTACCTGAAGAAATCAAACTGCACTACTCACATAACACATTAAGTGATGCTGTGTCTGAATAGAGTTCCCACCTTCCATGTTCTGTGACACCTATGAGGGAGGTGACAGATTGGCCATCAGGTGCATACGATTTATATTCTGTCAATACCATGGGGGCGACATCCAGCAAATATCAAAGTGAAGAGCGCCAAATGTTTGAATATTATCATATGCTTGGATATTTATTTATCTGATTAGTATTTGAGAGTAACGGTGCAAAAAAAAAGTGTATATATACAGAATGAAGCGAGGAATTTGTACCAACACCGTGACACGAACCCGGGTCTCCTGCTCACTAGGCAGATGTGTTGACCTTTGCAATGCTGTTAGAGTTTAAGGGGAATCCCAAGCGAGCTGATGCGCGAATGGGAGTTTGGAATGAGGGCTGTCAGTGCAGTTCTCAAGACCACTGTTTCAAGGCGGCATAGTGGTTAGCGCATCTGCCTTGAGAGCAGGAGATGTGGGTTCGAATCCTGGACCTGGTACAAATTTTCATTCGTCGTTTCAGTCTGAAATTACATCAAAAAGTTTCCCATCACCCCGGTTCCCAGAAGTCCTGAACACAGACGTTGACTATGGATACTGTATCACAGGCACAGTCACTTCAACTGTTTAGTGATGTCACTAAGCCCGCCCAAAGATGTAAACAACCACGCATGAGCAGTACCTATTAGAAGGATGGGGTCCGGCAGCCGACCGGTTCCGGTCATTCCGCAAGAAAGGGGGTACACAGCTCGTGTTGCCTGTAATTCAACCATGCCTAGACGCTCAATACCGCAAATCAATCGCGTCCGCGTTGTTACTTTCTGCCAGGAAGGGCACTCATAAGGGAAGGGTCCAGGCATCTCGGAGTGAACCAAAGCGACGTTGCTCGGATATGGAGGAGATACAGAGAGACAGGAAATGTCGATGACATACCTCGCTCAGGCCGCCCAAGGGCTCCTGCTGCAGTGGATCACCGCTACCTACGGATTACGGGTCAGAGGAAGACTGACAACGCTAGCACTTGAAATAATGCTTTTCGTGCAGCCGCAGGACGTCGTGTTAAGGCTCAAACTGTGCGCAATAGGCTGCATGATGAGCAACTTCACTCCCAACGACCATGGCGAGGTCCATCTTTGCAACCACGACACCATGCAGCGCGGTACAGATGGGCCAAACAACATGCCGAATTGACCGCTCAGGATTGGCATCACGTTCTCTTCACCGATGAGTGTCGCATATGCCTTCAACCAGACAATCGTCGGAGACATGTTTGGAGGCAATCCGGTCAGGCTGAATGCCTTAGACACACTGTCCGGCGAGTGTAGCAAGGTCGTTACCTGCTGTTTTGGGGTGGCATTATGTGGGGCCGAAATACGCCGCTGGTGGTCATGGAAGGCTGGCTGTACGATACGTAAACGCCTTTCTCCGACCGATAGTGCAACCAAATGGGCGACATATTGGCGAGGCATTCGTCTTCATGGACGGCAATTCGCGCCCCCATCGTGCACATGTTGTGAATGAGTACTTCTAGAATAACGACACCACTGG
Organism: Schistocerca americana; assembly: GCF_021461395.2. Lineage (NCBI taxonomy): Eukaryota > Metazoa > Arthropoda > Insecta > Orthoptera > Acrididae > Schistocerca > Schistocerca americana. The sequence continues at coordinate 715,390,397 of NC_060121.1, read as the reverse complement.
ACGAGTGGCCTGCATGTTCCCCAGACAAGAAACCTATCGAACATGCCTGGGATGGATTGGAAAGGACCGTTTATGGATGATGTGACCCACCAACCACTGTGGGATCTATGCCAAAGCGCCATGGAGGAATGGGACAATCTGGACCAACAGTGCCTTGATGACACTGTGGATGGGCAAGCATCAATGCAAGAGGACGTGCGTCTGGGTATTAGAGGCACCGGAGTGTGCAGGAATTTGAACCACCACCTCTGAGAGTCTTGCTGTATGGTGTTACACCTGACATTTCACTCACATTTACTTCATATTGAGTTTCATTTCGGGAATAATTAAAACGCTACACTAGCTTTGACTATTTCCATAAAACCTCATATCAGTTTAGTTTCATAATAAATTAATTTACATTCATATTATAGAATAAACATGCGTAAAGTCATCGATCATCCTCATATACAATTATACATCCGCATTTTTGGGTATCACAAATCTTTAAATAAGAAACATTGTACATAATACCTTTCACACTATTCATGGGAGCTTATTTATGGAGCAGGTGGAAAAGAATCGGCTTCTACTTCAAATATTTTTCATTAAGGTGTAACTTATGTATTCGTTACATGTGTTTAATTGCCATATTTGTTGTTGTCATTCGATGTGTAGAAATTGCGGGAGTCATTTCTTTTCTTGGACGTGAGAAATAATTTTTAAAAATTTCTGGTAATCTCCCATGGGACCGAACTGCTGATGTCAGCGGTCCCTGGGCTTACACGCTACTTAACACTAGAAGGGTGGAAGAGGTAAAAGTGACCCCTGTCACACGTTTTTCGTTCACTGTCATATCCATTTTATTTTCTTCGTTAGTGAAATTATGACTCTTTTCTAATTTTTTCTCCTCTTTCTGAAGATGTTTTAGTATTTGCCAAATATTTTGTCGTCACCATATCATATAGTATAGCTAGAATGGTGGAAGGGCTCAATTTGACCACAATGTAATGTCTCCTCTGAATATAAGTAAATTATCCAACAATACAGTGGGAACAGTGAGTAGTACCTAAAAGGAGTAGCTTCTCATTGTTGCAACTTGGCACGTGGACATTCCAGTCCACCACAGCTTATGTTGTCACTCAGACTAACTTTGTCTGACAAACACATTTTCGAACAAGTATCGTCAGCATGGACTTCGTGATGAAGTGTTACATATCTTACAGAATTCTGAAGTCGAATCGGAAATTGACTTCACTGACGAAGATGATGATTATGTGCTTGACACAAGTTAAGATGAAGATTGTGAACGAGGGGCGATTAGTGGATGAGTATTCAGATGCTGATATACTTTAGTCATCACCTCTTTCACCACAGCAGGTACAGTTGGAAGTGTCTACAAAGATGATTGCAAGGGTGGAACCGTGTGGGAGATTGGAAATTATTCATCCTCTGGAAGGCAGTCACCTGTGAATGTTCTGAAGGAGAGAGGAGGTCCCATTGCATATGCTTGGCAACATGTAGACAGCTCTGTCATCAGTGCCCTCCGTCTTATTTCTGATGAAACAATGGTCATGAAGAAATACACAGAATCGAATGCTCTAAAAGTACTGAAAAACAATTACTAGACTGTGTCACTTGAGGAGTTGGAGAAACTGATAGCCATCATGTAAGTTCGGGATGTATTGTGCTCAAAAGGTATGTCTGTGAATGATCCCTGGTCGCACTCTTTGGGGCCTGCTTTTATCAATGACATTATGCCAAGGGACAGACATCAGGAGCTTCTCACATTCCTCGGTTTTGAGGAAAAATCGACACAGGCTGAATGCCTGGCAGGCAACAAACTCGCTCTTGTATCTGAAATTTGGGGAAAGTTCATTGAAAACAGTATTCGCGCTTACTGCCCTAGAGAAAATATAATCATTGACGAACAATATTACCAAGCAAAGGAAGATGCAGGTTTACTCAGTTCATGTCCAACAAACCAGAAAAATACGGTCTCAAATACTGGTTGGCTGTTGACGTAACGACAAAGTATATATGTTATACTTTCCCATAACTCGGCAAAGAGGACACGCATAGAAATAAGCAACCACCTGGAGAGTAATTCGTTCTGCGTCTCATTTGCAAATCAAGGAAGAAATGTGATGACAGACAACTTCTTTACGTCTCTTCAACTCGCTAAAAAAGTCAAAGAAAAGAAAACTTCTTTTGTTGGTACAGTGAACAAGATCCGCCATGAAATGCCCGTTGAAGTAAAGAAGCCGAATAATGAAATACACTCCACCACAATATTGCATAACAGTGGCAACTCAGACTGCATCTTGACTGTATACCGAGAAAGAAACAATAAAAGTGTCATTCTTCTGAGTAAGCTACATGTTGAAAGCAATAAGCAAAAAAACAAAGAAAAACCTGAAACCGTAATGTTCCACAATGCAACAAAGTGGCTGATCAAATGTTCCGTAAATATACTACGAAGGTTGCATGTAGGAGATTGACAATGCATGTCTTCTACAACATACTGGACATGGCGGCAATAAATCCATGAGCCATCTATAATATAGTAACGAACAAGAAAATGGAAAGGAAGAAGTTATTTCTTCAACTCTCAAATGAACTCAATGGAACGAAAGAGCAAGAACATCAATCAAAGCAAGAGGATATGGGAATGATATCACCTAGGAAGCGGAGGAAGGGCCAAATCAGCCTATGCAAAGGTAACAAGACCAGCGAAAACTGTGTAAAGTGCTGCAAAGCCATGTGCGTAAAATGTGCGCGTAAAATAGAAATCACCTGTGATAAGTGCGTCTACCTGCTTCAAATGACTTGAGTGGAAAGTAATACAGAGCTGTTTGGAAAACACATGTGAGAGTGAAATGGACCAAATATGTTAAACATGTCTTGAAGGTTGTATGAATAGTTAATAAATTGAAATCTGTAATTAAGAAAATTGTTAGCAATATCAGTAATAAATTTTTGATACATTGTTGTTCATATAAATTAGTAATTATTATTTACAATTGTAAATAATTATTGGGAGTACTAGAAATAAAGTATGGATTAACAAACACTAAAAATAGCACTAGTTTAAGTCAAATATGAAAATATTTTCTGCCCTTTTAGGAATGTCAGAAACACCACCGTTCTAGTGTTCATTTAACTCAAATTAACTTACGCTAAAGACGACACACACACACCATACCTAAGGGAGGATTCGAACCTCCGACGGGGGGAGAGTCGCACGAACCGTGGCAAGGCGACTCAGCCAGTACGGCTACCACGTGCGGCACGAAGAATGGTCCTGTTTGTAATGGTTATGTACACACGTACACACACATATATGCATATTGTAAAGAGGAAACGGTTGTTGGAAGTTTCTAAAGCAGTGACTGTTCCCTGTTGTAGGTTGGCCACTTACTAGTTCGCTAGCATCGAACCTATATGATTACAACGTCGCTTACCAGACTGCTACTGCGTGTAGTTCGAATTGTTAATTCATATCCCTTATATACATATAACATTCCTTACAACTATATTTTATTCACTTGAGGTGCAGCTCGTTAAACTTTGAAGCTAACATGTGACTCTCGAAGCTTAGTCATATATTCTATCACGTCGTATCAATGCACTATACGCTGAAAAGAAAAAAAAAACTTAAAACTAAATGTGTAGTAGCTCAATGGCCACTCATTCGGTCATTTTTTTACGTCAGTATGCAGCCGTTTTATTCGCCTGTTCTGCCCAGTAGATCACAGCTTCATCTACCTTTATGCTGTAAAGAGAAGTATCTACCAAATTCTGTAAAGAGTGAGACATTTATGCTCCTCATCTATGTATCCTGCTTTCATCTTGGCTGTCACCGTTCATATCCTTAAATGTATCTTACACGTACTATAGTACATTTTCTCTAAACATCTGTACATACCTGTATATGTCAGGGCAACAGTATTATTTTGTGTCCATATTGCTTGTAGTCTCTTCTAAATTTCCTTAGTTCAACAATGCATATATTTATTAGATGTAGTCCACCTTAAGGTTGTTGTTGTTGTTGTGGTCTTCAGTCCAGAGACTGGTTTGATGCAGTTCCCCATACTACTCTATCCTGTGCAAGCTTCTTCATCTCCCAGTACCTACTGCAACCTACATCCTTCTGAATCTCTTTAGTGTGTTCATCTCTTGCTCTCCCTCTACGATTTTTACCCTCTGCACTGCCCTCCAATAATAAAGTAGTGATCCCTCGATGCCTCAGAATACTTCCTACCAACCGATCCCTTCTTCTAGTCACGTTGTGCCACAAATTTCGCTTCTCCCCAATTGTATTCAATTCCTCCTCATTAGTTATGTGATCTACCCATCTAATCTTCAGCATTCTTCTGTAGCACCACATTTCGAAAGCTTCTATTCTCTTTTTGCCTAAACTATTTATCGTCCACGTATCACTTCCATACATGGCTACACTCAATACAAATACTTTCAGAAACGACTTCCTGACACTTAAATCTATACTCGATGTTAACAAATTTATCTTCTTCAGAAACGCTTTCCTTGCCACTGCCAGTCTACATTTTATATCCTCTCTACTTCGACTTTCATCAGATATTTTGCTTCACAAATAACAAAACTCCTTTACTACTTTAAGACTCTTATTTCCTACTCTAAATCCCTCAGCATATTCCGGCTTAATTCGACTACATTCCATTATCCTCGTTTTGCTTTGGTTGATGTTCATCTTATATCCCCCTTTCAAGACACTGACCATTCCGTTCATCTGCTCTTCCCGGTCCTTTGCTGTCTCTAAGAGGGTTACGTCATCGCCAAACCTCAAAGTTTTAATTTCTTCTCCAAGGATTTTAAATCCTACTCCGAATTTCTCTTTTGTTTCCTTTACTGCTTGCTCAATATACAGATTGAATAACATCAGGAATAGGCTACCACCCTGTCTCACACACCTCCCAACGACTGCTTCCCTTTCATGCCCCTCGACTTTTAAAACAAGCCATCTGGTTTCTGTGCAAATTGTAAATAGCCTTTCGCTGCCTGTATTTTACCCCTACCACCTTCAGAATTTGAAAGAGAGTATTCCAGTCAATATTGTCGAAAGATTTCTCTAAGTCTACAAATGTTATAAACGTAGGTTTGCCTTTCGTTAATCTATTTTCTAAAATAGAACGTAGGGTCAGTATTGCTTCACGTGTTCCAACATTTCTACTGAATCCTAACTGATCTTCCACAAGGTCGGCTTCTACCAGTTTTTCCATTCGTCTGTAAAGAATTCATATTAGTATTTTGCAGCCGTGACATATTAAATTGATATTTCGGTAATTTTCACGTCTGTCAAACCTGCTTTCTTTGGGATTGGAATTATTATATTCTTCTTGAAGTCTGAAGGCATTTCGCCTGGCTCATACATCTTGCTCACCATGTGGTAGAGTTTTGTCAGGGCTATCTCTCCCAAAGCTATCAGTGGTTCTAATGGAATGCTGTCATCTCCTGGGGCCTTGTTTCGACTTAGGCCTTTCAGTGCTCTGTCAAACTCTCCACGCAGTATCATATCTCCCATTTCATCTTCATCTATATCCTCTTCCATTTCCATAATATTGTCGACAAGAACATGATCCTCTGCTGCCTTCACTATTTCATCTCTCAAAGCTACCCATTCTTCTTCTACTGTATTTCTTCCTCCCATTCTTGTTAATCGTTCCCTAATGATCTCCCTGAATTTCTGTACAATCTCTGGTTCTGACAGTTTATCCAGTTCCCATCTCCTTAAATTCTCACCTTTTTTCAGTTTCTTTAGTTTTAATCTACAGTTCATAATTGTGGTCAGAGTCCATATCTGCCCCTGAAATTGTCTCACAACTTCAAACCTGGTTCCTAAATCTCTGTCTTACCATTATATAATCTATTTGAAACCTGTCGGTATCTCCAGGCTTCTTCCATGTATACAAGCTACTTTTATGTTTCTTGAACCAAGTGTTAGCTATGATTAAGTTATGCTCTGCGCAAAATTCTACCAGGCGGCTTCCTCTTTCATTCCTCACCTCCATTCCATATTCACGTACCACGTTTCCTTCTCTTCCTTTTCCTACTATCGGATTCCAGTCACCAATGACTATTAAATTTTCGTCTCCCATCACTATCTGAATAATTTCTTTTATCTCATCATACATTTCATCAATCTCTTCATCATCTGCAGACCTAGTCGGCATATAAACTTATACAACTGTGGTAGGCGTGGGTTTCGTATCCATCTTGGCCACAATAATGCATTCACTATGCTGTTTATAGTAGCTTACACGCATTCCTATTTTTTAAATTCATTATTAAACCTACTCCTGCATTACGTGTATTTGATTTTGTATTTATATGCCTGTATTCACCTGACCAGAAGTGTTGTTCCTCGTGCCACCGAACTTTACTAATTCCCACTAAATCTAAATTTAACCTATCCATTTCCCTTTTTCAATTTTCTAACCTACCTGCCCGATCAAGCGATCTGACATTGCACGCTCCGACCAGTAGAACGTCAGTTTCCTTTCTCCTGATAACTACGTCCTCTTGAGTAGTCCCCGCCCGGAGATCCGAATTGGGGACTATTTTACCTCCGGAATATTTTACTCAAGAGGACGCCATCATCATATAACCATACAGTAAAGCTGCAAAGCTGCATGCCCTCGGGAAGAATTACGGCTGTAGTTTCCTCTTGCTTTCAGCTGTTCGCAGTACCAGCACAGCAAGGCCGTTTTGGTTAGTGTTACAAGCCCAGATCAGTCAATCATTCAGATTGCTGCCCCTGCAGCTACTGACAAGGCTGCTGCCCCTCTTCAGGAACCACACGTTTGTCTAGCCTCTCAACTGAAAACCCTCTGTTGTGGTTGCACCTACGGTACGGCTATCTCTATCGTTGAGGCACGCAAGCCTCCCCACCAACGGCAAAGTCCATGGTTCAAGGGGGGGGGGGGGGGACCTTAAGGTAATTGTTACAATATTGTTATTCCTTCTTTCTTCCCATATGTATATAATTTTTATAAATACGTGTGTGAGCGAATTGCGCTTAATTGCCTTAGGAAGCAGTCGTTTATCATGTAAGCTGTCTAATAATTAAAACTCCTGCGGCCGTGTTTACGTACACATGCGTGCGAGTCGGTTTCACTTCGTCTGCTGACGTAGCTCACCGTTGCCATTACATTACAGTGTGTGTCGCAAGGTCCCCTTCCTTCACCACTCTTCGCGTCAAGTGAAGCGCTGTATCGTTTAACAGCTCTCTCCATATCAAAATACAAGTAAAATCTCTTATATCAAAATAAGTTTCCTTAGTACTAGTATTCAAAAGGAAACAGAAATTAAAATAATATTATGTACACTATGTACCGTCATTTTCAGTAAAAATACTTGTGCCAAAAATGTTTCTTCCACAAATGCCTTTAAGCTTTTGGGGGGGGGGGGGGGGGGGGTTGTGACCTTTGTCTCTACCAGTCTTCTCGTAAATCAATCTCTAATCTCGAGGAAGCTATGGACGGTCCTGTATAAATTAATTGCCACTTCTTGATTAAGTTTTATATTTTTGTTGACTTACAATGGGTTAGTAACACATTTTGTTGGCCTTCACTAAACTGTGTAAAACGCTTCAGTTTCTGATCATAGATTCTCCTCTGTGATTACTGCTTGTTTAATTTTCTCCTCTAATGTCATTTCCGCCACTGGTATTTTTGGTAGGGGTGACTCCCATTCGTCCTTTTGTCTGATGTAAAACATTAATTCATTTGGTGTGAAACCAGTAGAGGAATTTGTAAGACTGTTAATGACCGTATTGTACGCATTGTGTGTGTGTGTGTGTGTGTGTGTGTGTGTGTGTGTATGTGCGAGTGGAGTATGTATTTTCTTATTAACCGATTGAAATCCATTAATACTCTTTCTACAGGAGATTCTTCGGGGCGGAATCGTGATACTAAAATGTTTTATACCCTGTGATGTCATAAATTGCTTCCATTTCTATCTTATAAAATGAGGCATTGTCAGTAAGTACACTAAGTGATCAAAAGTATCCGGACAACCCCAAAAATATACTTTTCTCATATGAGGTGCATTGTACTGCCACCTACTGCCAGGTACTCCATATCAGCGACCTCAGTAGTCATTAGACATCGTGAGAGAGTAGTATGGGGCGCTCCTCTGAACTCATGGGCTTCGAACGCGATCAGGTGATAGGGTGTCACTTGTGTCACACGTCTGTACGCGAGATTTCCTCACTCCTAAACATCCCTAGGTTCACTGTTTCCAATGTAATGTTGAAGTGGAAACGTGAGGGCACACGTTCAGCACAAAAGCGTACAGGCCGACATCGTCTGTCGACTGACAGAGACCGCAGACAGATGAAGAGGGTCGTAGAGAGTAATAGGCAGACTTCTATCCAGACCATCACACAGGAATTCCAAACTGTACCAGGATCCACTGCAAGTTCTATGACAGTTAGGCGGGAGGTGAGAAAACTTGGATTTCATGGTCGAGCGGCTGGTTATAAGCCACACATCACACAGGTAAATGCCAAACGACGCCTCGCTTGGTGTAAGGAGCGTCAACATTGGACGATTAAGCAGTGGAAAAACGTTCTGTGGAGTGAAGAATCACGGAACATAATGTGGCGATCCTATGGCAGGTCGTGAGTATGTCGAATGTCCGGTGACCGTTATCTGCCAGCGTGTATAGTGCCAACAGTAAAATTCGGAGGCGGTGGTGTTATGGCTTGCACCTCTTGTTGTTTTGCGTGGCACTAACACAGCAGAGGCCTACACTGATGTTTTAAGCACCTTCTTACTTGCCTCTGTTGAAGAGCAATTCGGGGATGGTGATTGCATCTTTCAAGACGATCGAGCACCTGTTCATAATGCACAGCCTGTGGCGGAGTGGTCACACGACTATGTCAAGCCTTGAAGTTCTCTAAGGCTATAGATACAGCAATAAGGAATCGCTCAGTAGGCACTACAGTTGAAGAGATATGGACGTCTCTAAAAAGTTCCATCACAGAATTGGGAAGGACAACACAGATACAAAGACGGTAACTGCTAAGAAACCATGGGTAACAGAAGAAGTGCTTGAGTTGATTGATGAAACGAGGAAGTACAAAAATATTCCGGGAAACAGAAATGAAAGTCGCTGAGGAATGAAGTGCAGGCCAGCTAATACGAAATGGTTGCAGGAAAAATGTGAAGACATCGAAAAAGAAATGAATTTAGGAAGGACAGTTTCTGCATACAGGAAAATGTAAAGAACCTTCGGTGGCATGAAACGCAGGGGTGGTAACATTAATATAGAGACGGGAATTCCAATGTTAAAAGCAGAGGAAGGAGCGGATAGGTAGAAAGAATACGCTGAAAGCCTCTATGAGGGGGAAGATTTGTCTGGTGTCATAGAAGAAGAAACAGGATTTTATTTAGAAGAGATAGGGGAACCAGTATTAAAATCAGAATTTAAAAGAGCTTTCCAGGACTTAAAGTCAAATAAGGCAGAAGAGATTGATAACATTACGTCAGAAATCCTAAATTCATCGGGGGGAGTGGCAACAAAACAACTATTCACATTGGTGTGTGGAATTTATGAGTCTGGCTACTTACCATGTGACTTTCTTAAAAGCATCATCCACACAATTCCGAAGACGGCAATACCTGACAAGTGTCCCTGACTTTATAGCAAAAAGATTTTGCTATTAAGTTGACTCCGGGAACTTGGAGTCTCCAGTGACGGACACTCAATAGAAGATGGCTGGACGATGCCATCCCAAAAATCGTGGCAAGAAGTCAACATGATCCGACTGCTGTATTGTACTTTGCATAAGTAAAGTTCTGATCTCAGAATCCTGTTCCAAAAATTCACTAAATACATCTAGACCTTGCGTTGGCAATCTAGAGCGTTGGCAGTTATGTTCTGGGAGCCCTTGATACAGTTTCTAAATGAAATTCTTGCAGATATAGACACCACCTTGCCAGTCTCCTGTGCAGTAATGTGCATGTCAAAAAATGAGAGGGACTAGTGGTTACAATACGCTTTTCTAATCTCAACCCATAAAAAGTACTCAAATTTATGTACAGCCCAGACAGCTGCCTAACTTCCTGATGCTGATAGAGAGTACCACCTTCTGGCATTAGTTAATGTGTGGCTAGCAAAACTAATTATCTTTGTTAATATCTTACCATCTTCTTCTCTGATTTGGAATAGACTTGCCCCAGATCCTGCGAGGAGTGGTCTGTGCACAGATAGAATTCCTTTGCCATTTCAGGGTGATTAAGTATATTTACATTCACTAATGCCTCTTTATTATTATTTAAATCCTCTTGGCACTTCTCATCCCACAGCCATGGTTTGATTTTGCGTAATAAATTAAGCAGGCCATTACTGTTTATCGGTTGTTTGTGTATGAACTTTCAGAAGAATGATGCAGATCGTAAATAAGCTGTAAGTCGTTTCTTGTTCCTAGGTGCAGGAAAATTGCATATGTCATCAGGTTTATTAGGATCAGGGAGAATATCTTGTTCAGAGATAATGTGACCAAAACATATTACCTCCTCCGTGCCAAAATTAGACTTTGTTTTTTTTTTTAATCGGCTGTTACACTGTTATGTGTAAAACGCTATATAACTTTCTCAATCGGTTAAATGTGTTCTGACCAAGTGGGGATGGCGATTAAAAAGTTATCAACATAGACCGTAACCTTTCCAAGTAGCTCTGGTCCTAATACTTTATCTAACGCTATATGAATACACCTGTACTTATATTCATGCCAATTGGCAGGACACAGAATTCTAAGCTTCTACCACCACATACAAATGCTGTGTACTTTCTGCTTTCTGGATAGTTTCATTTGCCAGTAGGAGGACCTCAGGTCCAGTATGGTAGAATAGTGGGTAATATGGAACTTCAAAAGTTGTTCATCCAGGTTGTCAGGCCTGACTCAAACTGGTACTAGCATCTTATTAATACCTCCAGCATCCAGAACCAATCCCACTGATCCATCTGGTTTATGTACAGGCAATATGGGGCTACAATAAGGTGGAAAGGAAGGTTGAGTGATCTCTCATTTAATCTTTCGATTGATTTCTTCTTGTACTGCCTCTCTTTTCGTCCAAGGAATATGATGATAAACAAAAAGTTTCATGTGGGTAAACATCCGTTTTTTCCTGATAGTATTCGATAACTACTGCTTGTTTTCGAAACACATGTGCATACTTAAATAACAGATCTGTAAGTTTCTGTTGTTCCTATTTATTACAGGTGCTGGACTCACTTACCTTTGCTCTACTATTTCATAGATTACATCTGATTCTGACCCTTGTTCATTATATTGAGTGTTTACAAATAATAAAGTAGGAAATACCAATTGAACTGTCACATCAGAATCCTCCTTCAGCTTGACCTTCTACTGTGACATTTTCATTAAAGTGACAGAAAATACCTGTCTGTTTACAATGAAATAGTATTTACCACTTCCTATGTCAATTTGCGTCTTCTAAGTTCTAAACATGTCTGTCCAAATCAAACAATGTAATATTAATTTGTCAATGTTAGGTAAATTATGTTTGAGAGTTAAGTGCACTACTTTCAATGAATAAGTGCTTGTAACTTCACTACTTTTTATTTGTTTCCAGCGACTGTCTGTATTCTGAAATTCTGCACTGGGAACGTGGGAATTTTACCTCTTTTCTTAAACTCTTGGAAAAATTCGGTTGACAATTAGTTATTCCGTACAGCTGTGTCTGTAACTAAGTCCACTTCCATGTCGAATGTCGTTTTCTTTGTAACTGCCTGTATGTGCTCTTCATACAAGTTCTTCTGAACTTCCTCCTCATGTCGGTATAAATCATCTTTCATATCATATTGTTCATCGTATCTCACAAAACGTGTTTATACGTGTATTTCCTGCACTCCCTATCTGGTCAGCAGCGTGGGGTCTCACTGCGACTGGTTCGAGTTTTCCACCGGTGCAGCACATTTGACCTCGGTGACCAGAGTAATTTCATTGAGCTGTACACTGTGTGTTGTGTTACCGCAATTCGTGTCATTGGCTGTGCATGACCAATCTTTGTGCGAATTCGTGTTGGTGATTGCGAAATTGTAGTTCGCGCTATTATGTTGTCCAATGCTGTGGCACAGCATGTGGCATTTGATTGTTGCTGACCGCTTTCCACTGCATCGGCTGGTTGTTACCACTTATAAGTGGCGGATAGCCTTGTACTGGCGGAACCCAGTTAGCTTGTCCATTGCAGTTGTTCCTGTTGTTCAGATAACCTCGTTTAAATCTTTTCTTTTTCCCATTTCCGTTTCCATTACCATACCCATTCCCTTTTTGTATGTACTGTGTCGGATATGGCTGTCATGCTTTTTGTCTAGTAACATTATTATTTACAGGTTGGTTTCCAAAGATGGGATGAGGTGTTTGTTTATCTGCTGCTTTATATTGCCATGGTGCCTCTTCACAAATCAGGTCAATGGAATCCAAAACTGACAATAGGTTCTCCGTGTCGTGTTCTGATGTGGTTACTAATTTTTCCCTTATGTGTGGCGGAAATCGGCTTTTTAAGTCTTCAATACATCACCTGTGATACGGAATTGGTCCACTATCTGTTCTTTCTTGAACACATTTTATAATAACCCCACAACCTACCATGTTTGCATTAAATGGAGCAGGGCTAAAACCTTCATGACGTAATCTCCCTTGAACGGTTTCCAATCAGTAGTTGTTTAAAGAAGTACGTTGAAATTGCTCATAACTGTGACAACGTTCTGCCATTTCAGTGGCCCACAAAAGAACGTCACTTTGGGTGTAACCACCAACAAATCTTATCTATTGAGCCTCTGTCCAGTTTAACTAAAGTACCTTGCAGAACACACTGATAAAAACTACGGGGTTCATCTGCTTTCAGTCTGTCGAATACGTGGGAAACTAATTCTGTCCAAGCATCCCTTCGTCAACGAAGATGGATGATAAACATGCGGCATTATCTGACATTGGTGTGTTGTTAAAAGAGTGCGAAGCTCTGTGTGGCAATTGTGCATGTGTTGTAGTTACTGCTGCAGTTAAATTAAAAATTTTGCAATTTTTACTCGTGCTCGCCATCGGGCTTGTGACAAGATGTTTCCCATTTCTGCATGGCCCCTTCTACCACGTCTACATACAGTATACTTTGCATTTAGATACTTTCTTCTGCGCTAATGTACTATATGATATAAGGTAACCTACATCTCCTCTTTTGGTTACATCGTATAATTTTTCCCTACCAAAGTTCTTTCTCTTTTGACACATTCAGACTCTAATTCCAAGATCTCTACTCTTAATGTTAGCTCCCTTACTACTACGAATCGTAAGCCTTCAGAGCCCTCGTGTAACTTGTTGCCAGTAGTGGTAAATTTTTTGTATAGTATTAGACATTAGGTTTTGATTTGCTTTTACACTATCATTCATGTCCGTGATTTTCTTTAATTCACTTTCTACGTGTTCTTGATTCTCACTAAGTGAACCTACCTTTTCGTTCGAGACAGCAATCCTTTCTTTAACATCAAAAATAACCTCCTGTTTCTTTTTTTCATTTCTTTCAAATTTTCAGATATCTCTGTGTGTAAATTTTCTGTCATATCGCTGAATTTTTGTGTGACGCTGTTCTGGAAATCTTTCAAGATATGTTTTTGTTCTCTTTTGATATCTGAATAACGTTACGACGGATCGTTACATTTTGTGTTCAAGTTACTATGCTGTTGCGCAACTCTATTGAATTTCGTGCTCATATCATGGAATTTAGTGTTCACAGTTGTCAGTAATTTCTGTAACAGCTCATAGTTGGTACTATTGTCGTTGCTATCAGCTGTACTTTGCATGTTAATATCGGGATTACTGATAATTGGTGTCCCTCCCACGTTGCCAACTTACACTGCTGTCTCTCGTTCCTCTGCTTCGTTCAGCAGCGATATATCACTTCGGTAGATTCATGAAACAGTATCTGCTGTCTCACGTACCTCTGCTTCGTTCAGTAGCGATATATCACTTCAGTAGTTGCATGAAACAGTATCACTGATAGTCATCATAGTATCGTCATAGTTTGTCTGTGTATCTGTGCTGTCATTTTTTACATCTGCTATACCTATCACCGATTTATATTGGCTTTTTGCTAGCTGCGCTGGTGGCGCTTCGTTTTCACTTATCAAAATGGTTCAAATGGCTCTGAGCATTATGGGACTTAACATCTATGGTCATCAGTCCCCTAGAACTTAGAACTACTTAAACCTAACTAACCTAAGGACATCACACAACACCCAGTCATCACGAGGCAGAGAAAATACCTGACCCCGCTGGGAATCGAACACGCGAAACCGGGCGCGGGAAGCGAGAACGCTACCGCACGACCAAGAGGTGCGGACTTTCATTCATCTGTTCGTGCAAATCATCACCACTTTGGCCGATACCACATTCTGTATTACGATCAACAATGGGTAATTTTTGGCCAGCCATTTTGATCGTGCTAGCAATTACCAAAATACTAATAAAAATCAGTAGAAAAATGTTTATGTAAATAAATTTTGTATGTGGAACCTGCAATTTCCTATGAAATCACGTTTCGATAAATTCCTGTCAATTTGTCGAAAAGTGTTACGACACAAATTATTGAAATTTTAATGATAATTTGCACTATACTGTTGAGTCGAAGTTTTGTAAGGTTTTAGAGTCCTTTCTATTAATAAATTTTATAGCTAACAACAAGAGAGGCGCTACTAAGAGTATCATGCAAGCTATTGCGCAAATTTCCCACCTTCTCTGCGTAGTCAAGCAGCTCACTTACATCTCCCTTCTATTTAACTCTCTGCTCCTAGTTTTTTATATTATGCTCCTTTTTTTCATATTGTATGTCTTTTATTGCACTCGTATTCAAGCAACAAGAAAATAGACAAATTAATGTTTCGTTTTGCACAATAATGAAAAAAAATTGCGTATGTTCATAAAACATTCGCTATAAAAAGTCTGTTCATGTTTAGCTACGACATTGTCCTAGAAAAACGGTCGACAACTGTGTCAGTATGTTGGTCCATTTTGGAGTAACCGTGCTGGGAGGCAGTATTAATTGGAATGAAATTTACATAATGAGACATAATTGCTACTTGTAGTACTGGAATTAAGGCATGGATTCTTTTTGAAGCTAATTTGGTGTTATAGACACTCTTTTCATAGGGTAAGAAAAATACAATGCAATGTACAAATACTGAAGTCACAAAAATGCATAATGTATATAGGATAATTTTTCTTACACTGACCATGAAGATTTTTAGAATGTCTGACTTTGCAGCAAACTTGGTGCTTAACAAAAAGTCAATTGTTCGACTATTACACGTATATATTTAATAGAAGTCACTATTAGGGTGCACTGATATCATTAATTTACCTATAATATTCTGAGGTTGCCGATCATGCAGTCCATCCACAAAATCTTAATTATTAGCACATATATATTTTAAGATGTCTTTCAGGATGGAAGAAATTACTGCCTCTTCTTTGACTGCAGGCAAGCCATCCTTATATACGGATCTCGGAATATTTTGGCGTAATAAATAAAAATATTCTTGCAGCTATAAGAATGCTTAATACAAATATATATTCTAGCATTTTCATACACAAATCATTGACGCACGAGTAAAAATTACACGTCGTTTTCATGTGAGATCTTAAACATATGTACTCTCAAGCGAGATTGAAACAAAAGTTGTTAAAAAAATTGAATATTCTCTTCACATTGCTCTTCTGTTACAGAGATAATTTTAAAAGCCTCTCTTTGCCGTCATCTGGGGCAAGGTGAAACGTCCCCTTAGAACAATTGTACATGACTGTGCTTTAACTGACACACAATATTTTTAGCGCAACGCAATCAGACTTTCAAAAATCCCTACAAAAGAATGGCCCTGACTAACATTAACCTATATGTTTCACAAATCACTTACCTCACCAAAAATCTTGGTTACTCGAACTACTCCAATACAGCGAGCGCTACTACTGCCAGCTAAATAAAAGATTCAAACTACGGAAGGCACTAACTACTGATAGGCATAGTTAGCAAATGAAAGATTTTAATAGAGAACAAACAATGTATTTACCTCAATAGTGTTCAAAAGTCATAATGTATATAGCAGTTCATGATATCCAGTATTACAAATTTCAAAACTCCGCCAGCTCTCTCCTCACATCCACCACTGCTGGCGGCTCACCTCCAACTGCGCAACGCTACGCGCTGTTAACGGCCAACTGCCCAACACTACAAAGCCAACAATAATGCAAACCAGCCACAGACTGCACACAGCACAGACAGTGATTTTCAGAGCGCTACGTGGCATTACCAATATAACAACCTAAACAGCCTACTTACATAGCCCCCATGCTCCCTACAAAAAATTTTACAAACTGTTATGGGCACTGGCCAATACATATCTGTTAAAATTTTTTTCACAATTACAATAACAAAGAAATCATATGCTCACACTTATTGATACAATGTTGGTCAAAAGCTAAAATTTTCTCACAGTTCATAAAGACAGTCCTGATCGTTCATCGGAGTAAAATTGTCGTTTCTTTTCTCAAAGTCTGAGCAGTAAAAGACAATGCACACGGAAGTAATGGATTTCCATGCAGTCTTGAAGAAGTAGTGTTGTCCTTCCAACGGAAATACAGTGCTGACTCTTGACATGCTGACAGGTAATGGGCCACAACAGAGCAAACCCACCGCAGAGTCATTCGACATTTTGAAGAATATTGGTAGGTAGGTCATCACAGAGCAGACCCACTGTAGTCCTGGTAGAGATTACGGTATTGGTGGGCCACCAGAGGTGCAGGCCCACTGCAGTCCTTGTAGAAATAATGGTACTGGTGGGTCATCAAAGATGCAGACCCACTGTAGTGCTTGTAGAGATGGCCAGTAGCCATCTGTTTGACAGTGCAGGTGCACAATCACTATTGAAGAGTCTTGCGGATAATATAGTAAGTCCATAAACCACCACTTGTGCACTCACAAAGTTTTTTTTTCTAATTGTCCTTAGAACCAGCAATGCTGTTATCCAGTCCCTTGCTGAATTATTAACGCACGTGCAAACACTAACAGTCCCTACTTCTCACATATTGTCCATATACTATGACCAACAGAAATGTGCGTAGCGAAATGTAACTTACAAGTTAATAATATGATGAACTGCTGTCAATTACAATTTTATAACATAAGAATACAATTGCAAAGGTACAAAATACATCATTAAAGAACATAACAATACAGATAACATTTGTAGTATAGGCTTTACAATAGAATATAAATAAACATATACATCAGTGTTACAGGAATTATGACATAAGTAAATACATAAAAAATCAGAATAATTATTAAAACATCAACTTCACACATGAGCAATAAAACAAAACAGAATAAATAATGTGTAAACATCTTTACAAAGTAAATAACAAATTATTAATGCAAATTATATTTGAGAATAACAGTCTTCCTCATCATAGTTCATGTAGCTGAGTATTAGAAAAATTGTACAACATAAGTCTTATCAGATAAACATATAAATACAGGAAGAACATAAATACACAAGGGTACACAAACATATAGCGGAATAATACAAGGAAAGGAAAGGGTTTGTTTTACTGCAGTATTTTGCAAACAAAACTTTCTTTACTTCTCGGAGATCTCCCTTCATTCTTCATTATTTCCAAAAGTCCTATCCATACCTGCTTTCTGTACTTTTTTCGTAAAACTTCTCAATACATTTCTTCCAATTCATCGCAACTCATTCTCTTATATAGTCTACCCCCTCTTAAGCTAACTTAAATCTACTACGCTCAGATGCTAAACTAAGGGAGGAGGCAATGCAGCAGCATAAAACAATGAATACAAACAGCAATGAAAAAAATGGAACTTGTCAAAGCAAGCTGCAATAAATCTAAATTACCAAGCAATGCAACATTACAACTAATATGAGCCAATGTGCAGCAACAAGAAAAATAAATCAGTAGTAAAACTAGCTTAACAGAGTAATACAAAGTGAAATTTAGTAGCACTATGCCTGGCAAACAGCAGCAGCAAATGCAATAACTTATATCTAAACATGACATAGCTGAAGCAAAAAAAAATATTACATTAAAGACAACAATGCAGACAAGGGAAATGTATATTCACATCTTAATGTCTGTGTAATTAATGTGGTGCACCACAAGAAGTTATTCTACCAAAAAAATTCCGTATGCAATTCCTGTGAAGGGAAATGTCTTTTTATCCTCCTTCATTTTTTTGAATAGATCATAAAATCATTTACTGGATCTGTAGGCATAAAATATTTATATTAGTGCATCTATTAAATTTTATTTTAACCAATGCTGCTGCAGCTAGAAACTTGATATTAAACAAAATGGGTAAATAAATACATAAATACAAGCCATATAGCATTTCTCTCAACTAGCAAGACAATAGCCGTGAAATGTTTCTCATCGTTTCACTAGGCATTTTAGTAAATATCATAAATTAAGGGCTCCACAGTATAATCATATGTTTTCAAGTTTGAGCGTGTCATATTTGCGATGCTTTCTACAAAGGAATGTCAATAGCGAGGGTAATGGCCTCCCCTTTTTTTTCTACCTGTGCCTCTGAAAAGGCACACACTAATGGCTTTTTCTCCAGGCGTCTGACACAGCTGGGTGCCCACGATGCATTACGTGCAGGTGGTCACTTAACTTTCTTATGGAAATATTTACGACAGCAGTTTCCGCTACAGTGACAGTCTCATATAAAAATATTTCACAGGTCAACAATTTGCGTTACAAATCTGTAGAAACAAAATCCTATTGATATAACAGTGTCCAAAAAATTTTCGTCGGCATTGTGATACATTCACGCATTTACATACATTTCATAACTCTTAAAGTACGATTCTTGGTTTCCAACAACCTTTTTCACAAATCAGCTTACCTAACCACTACTGATTATTCCTTACCTTCTTACACATATACATATTCGTAGACATTCTTCAATATTTCATCATAATAAATACGTAGCATAATCAAATTCCTCATGTAGCATCATCTCATTGATCATAAACATACCTCAACAGCATAATACACATCGTCGTCGTAATAATAACATCATAACAGATCAATCACATCTCAAAATCGTAGCTTTCTGAATACTTTAAAACCTAAAAAAATTCTCTGGTCATTTCAAAAGTGTCATCTACCTCAAACGTACTTTAATAATCATGATCTCATACCAAATACATCATTCAAAGCTCTCATAGTATCACAATGGCTCTGAAAAAATATGAACAGTTCATAAAGTACAGACAAATACAGTTTCATTCGTGTGAAGTTATTCAACTGTGTAATTACGTAAACATGTGCCACTGATGTAGTAAAAAAATGTTTGTTTCTCTGTTAAACGATCAGATAGCTGTGTAATTTGTGTGTTAGAGAAATATGGTACCGATGTGTAAAGTTGTATAAGCAAATACTAGCTAGGGCTCCTTGTGCTTGCCAAACACATGGTACACAATGTACGCATGCACCCCCCTGAGGATTAACGTAATTATACCCTCAGGTGTTACAGATTATAGCAATGGAATGAAATGTATTACAGAAAACCTTTGTATCATTGTCCTCCAAATGTCTTTGAAAATAAATGATTTAAGTGCAAAATTAATCACTCAAATACGTGTCCTGTAGCACTAAATGTGCGTCTTGCAGTAAGATAATCTCTGTGGAAGTGTCGTAGTTACTGTCCTCCGAAAGCTAAGTTCTGCAGAAGCCAATGTACGTACCTCATGATAAACAAAAGTAAAATGCTTTGCGTATAGATATCTCAGATATTACGCTTATTGCCGCAATGAAGAAAGTACTGTGCTGTAACGTATTGTTGTGCTACGGAAAAGGCTGTCTCATTGTAGCTATACCACAAAAGTTACTACTAAAACATGTTTTACTTTCCAGAATAATTCAGAAAAACTGTGCAGATATAAAACAGAAACACTGCAAAAGGAACATTGTAAATGGTCACTCATTAGTAGCGTCGTGATAAAATCGAGTAGCTGTCACATAACCTAACCACTGTGTCATCTGGTATCTCACAGAAAGTACTTTAAATCCAGAATGTATTTTCAAGTAAACCAAAATGTTGCATTAAAATCTCATTAGCAGTACTGGTAAATGTTCTAAGTATGTGAGCCTTATAGTCGTTATGTAATCGTGCAAATAGCAAGCAAGAATGTACAAATAACAACACTGTGTCGTCTGTTCACTATAACAATGTATTCGTAAATACTGTCTAAATATGTTCCCTAGGTTCTAGACTGGATAGTGAACTTCAAAACATTGTTGCATGTTAATAGATTCTAAGTCTGACAAAGCATACTAATAATGTAAAGAGAAAGGTTATATGGCAAAGACAAAGTAAAAAAGCAGATTATCTTTCTATAAATGGTTTTACATGTGAAATGTGGTGTAAACCTTTACTCTTCCTAGTACTCAGAGTTTCAACTTCAACGCAATTATCATGTGGTATATGGTACATCGGTAAAGAATGCTAAAATTTTTCTCAAGGTTAGCGTCTATGTAATGTTTCCCTGAGCCAGCCGGCGTACGTGGCTGCCTGCGGTGCGAGTCATTGTCGTTTCTTTGTTGGCGCCCGTCGTTATTGGGATTTGGAGGTCTAACTTCTACAAATTCACCTTGACGAGAAGGCCCTGCCCTGTTTGAAGCTCGCCAGTTCTGATGGAATTCAGGTCTGTCGTTTTGTCGGTAGTTTACATAGTTTCTTGTTTGTCGGTCATGTGGTGGAGAATTCTCCCGGAATCGTAACTGCGCGCTGAACTGTTGCGTCTGAAGTTATTCTGTCTCCCTTGATAATAATTGTTTTTGTTCCCATATTGTCTGTTTCTATGGTAATCTCTGTCATGTTCATTACTACACAATGCGATCTTTCTCTGTAACTAATATTACTCTGCCAGTGGTTGTCACATGGGTGGTGCCTGTTTTGGTCACGATTTGCGTTGTGAGAATAGACTTGTTGTGTCCAGTTATTGTTTCTGTCGTCACGGAATTGTGACGGATGTGACCTGTAGTGATTGTTTTCCTGTTTTCGCATCCTGCGACTGTCTGTGTCAATTTCTAATTCTTGTAAGAGTCCCTGAAAAGCTTCAATGTCGTCTTTGCGTCGCCCTGCCAAAATAATATTTCTTAAATGTTCAGGCAATTTCATTAAGCAAATGCGGATGAGTTCTGAGGGGCTGTATGGGTTTTACAGGTACTGATTCTTGTGCAACATGTCTTCAAAATATTTCACAAGACTGGAAAATTCAGATTGTTCGAAATGTTTCATCATTATGATGTCATGTTTTACTCGGTCTAGTGTAGCTTGAGACCAATATGCTGAGAGGAAGGCATGATAAAATTCTCCTTCGCTGTGACAACCGTGAATGACCGATCACATTCTTACAGCTGGTTCATTCTCTAAATAGCCACACATAAATTCTAATCTGTGCTCTAATGACCAGTTGGGAGAAAAACAATGAGAGAATTGATGGAGCCACGCTTGTGGATGAATGTCTTTGCCAGAATTCTTAAATGTTTTAAATTTACGTGTAGTAATGAACAGCTTATAGTCAAAGTCATCATGTCGGCGAGTCGCATATCGCTCATTGTTACGTCGTTTCGGCGGTTCCATTTCAAAATTCGGTAAACCTTGCCAATTTCTTTCATAATTTGCGAAATTCCCTGTGTTATTATTTTGTGGCTTTTCCGTATTTCTATGTCCCTCTTCCCGTATTGGGGCGCGAGTGTCCTCTGAAATACGTAATTCTTGTATTACCTGTGTCAGCTGATCTTGTTCTTCCCAGACTTCTCTTTGGTGTTGCGTATTTATTTGATTCTAATTTTGTTTGAATTTCCTAATTTGTTGGCACTCTTCTGTGTCATTAAAGACTAATGGTTTTGTGTCATTCAGATTATCATCTACCTTAGTAGATAAAATATTTAGCTGATCTGAAAGTTCAACTACTTTCTCTGATAATGAACTAATTTCCTCCATGTGTCTTTGTGAACCAATTTTCAGAGTATCTACTGTGTCCTTTAAGTTTTCCTGAGTTTTTGCAAGTTGCGTAACCGAATCGGTAGATGCAACTAATTCAGTTTTAGCTTGCAAGGTCTCATGATTTTCATGAACAATAGTTTGCAGTTCCTTTTATGGCTGCTTCGTGATTCTGTAATGCATTTTCATGCCGCGAAAAAATATGTTGAAAATGCTCACGAATTTGTGTTTTTACATCATTACAGACTTTTTGACATTTCGATTCAATGTTATGTAACTCAGTAGTTAAATCTTCACGTGTTTGTTCAAGCTTATGTTCCACTGAGTCTAACTTTTGAAGCTTTTGTGCCATTGCGTCTAACTGTTGCTGTGTTTGTCTCTGGTGTTGTTCCATTGTGTCTAACTTTTGAAGATTTTCTTCCATTGTGTCTAACTTTTGAAGATTTTGTTCCATTGCGTATAACTTTTGAAGCTTTTGCTGTGTTTGTCTCTGATTTTGTTCCATTTGTTGCATTAGCTGTAATAACAATGCATTAGTGTCTTTAATATGTTCCACTACGCTTTTCGGCAGTGCTTTTTCACCGGCAACATTCACACTTTGACAAGCAGAAAATGTGTCTTGACTCATTTGAGAAAACGGTGAGGACCCAAAACCTAAGTCTACAGTATTTGCAATATTGTGTTCTGTCATTTCGGATTCCTGATGCGAGCTGTTGCCGACCGATCGATCGATAATGCTTCCCTGTTCACTACCTGTTTCACTGTCTACACCATTATTTCCCGCCCGCTCCATTTCCCTATGCACAATTACCAAATTACTACTTCGAATGTCTGTTAATTTACTACACAGTGGTGCTGATAAGCTACGCTCGTCGTCACTATTATTTCTCAGTTTACTTTGGAGCCTAGTGTTACGTTTTTCACACGCCATTATTGTCACAATATTTCACACGATAACACAGAAAAACACAATTTGAAGACCAAAAATAAGCGAACACATTAACATAGCACTGAAAATAATATCTAGTTCATTGCAAGCGCAGATGCGAAATACTTGGTGCAAATCTACATGCATGCCACAACAGTTTTACTGTACAACAATGAATGACTGCAACTACAAAGGAGATTCTCTCTACAATTACGTGCTAGCAATAAACAATAGCTACACTAAATACACAAACTACAATAAAAAAATCAGAAAATTCCGGTGAGGTATCCTCGGCTAAGGGTCGACATATGAAACGTCCCCTTAGAACAATTGTACATGACTGTGCTTAAACTGACACGCAATATTTTTAGCGCAACGCAATCTGACTTTCAAAAATCCCTACAAAAGAATGGCCCTGATTAACATTAACCTATACGTTTCACAAATCACTTACCTCACCAAAAATCTTCGTTACTCGACCTACTGCAATACAGCGAGCGCCACTACTGCCATCTAAATATAAGATTCAAACTACGGAAGGCACTAACTACTGATTGGCATAGTTAGCAAATGAAAGATTTTAATAGACAACAAACAATGTATTTACCTCAATAGTGTTCAAAAGTCATAATGTATATAGCAGTTCATGATATCCAGTATTACAAATTTGAAAACTCCGCCAGCTCTCTCCTCACATCCACCACCGCTGGCGGCTCACCTCCAACTGCGCAACGCTACGCGCTGTTAACAGCCAACTGCCCAACACTACAATAGCCAACAACAATGCAAACCAGCCACAGACTGCACACAGCACAGTCAGTGATTTTCAGAGCGCTACTTGGCGTTACCAATATAAGAACCTAAACAGCCTACTTACAAACGTACAAATTTTTACTACAAATGAGGAAAAGAAAATAATACAAATTAAGAACGAGAAAAAAATAAAAAGGTAAGATATATGGAACTTGTTGTTAATGTATTACACAACATATGGCTAAATTTAGGTTTAGGAACAAAAAATATGTTCAAATGTAGATAGGGTCATGTTGTAGCTAGAAGACATTCCGAACTCAGTCATACCATAATAAGTTAACCCTCAAATACTTCAATCTAATGTCGTGGAAGAGAATGGCTTTCTGTGCACCACCATTGCTAATTAGAAACTTCAATAGACACTACGAAACCTATGACAGTGTCTTTGGGAGTGATATTTGTCATCCGATGAAGGGACTTTTCCAACAAGAAACTTTGTGTCACATGCAACATATCGCCTATGAAACACGTCCTAACTCTAGAACGAACAGCCGGCCGGGGTGCCCGAGCGGTTCTAGGCGGTGCGGTTCTAGGCGCTTCAGTTTGTAACAGCGTGACCGCTACGGTCGCAGGTTCGAATCCTGCCTCGGGCAAGGATGTGTGTGATGACCTTAGGTGAGTTAGGTTTAATTACTTCTAAGTTCTAGGCGACTGATGACATCAGAAGTTGAGTCGCATAGTGCTCAGAGCCATTTGAACCATTTTTGGTTCTAGGCGCTACAGCCTGGAACCGCGCCACCGCTACGGACGCAGGTTTGAATCCTGCCTCGGGCATGGATGTGTGTGATGTAGTAAATGATAAAAGTTTTTCTTCAATGCATTTTGTGGGGTTTGTCTGTGAGAAAAAGTTTCACAGATCATCGTAAATCAAGCGTGAGCTTTGCTGCAAGTTGGTAATTGCTCTCGTCCCCAAATACCGGAGGGTTCTAATTTCACTGGCATGTCGTGGGCTAGATCTTTTCTTTTAAATGTACGTAGGTTGTTCTTTCCCCCAAAGAGATCGTTTCCAAACGTAAGTGACTATTGTATCAAGTTTGGCTGAAATAGGTCCATTAGCTTAGGAGATGATGTGAAATATGCGTACATAAATACAGTGTTATAATATATAAGGATTTCAAGATATACACTGAAGCGCCATAGAAACGGGTACACCTGCCTAGTAACGTGAGAGTCCCCCCCCCCCCCCCCCCCCCCCGAGCACGCAGAAGTGCCGCAACACGACGTGGCATGGACTAGGCTAATCCGATGTAGGGAGGGAATTGACACCATGAATCCTGCAGGGCTGTGCATAAATCCGTAAGAGTACGAGGAAGTGGAGACCTGAACAGCATGTTGCAAGGCATCCCAGATATGCTCAGTAACGTTCATGTCTGGGGAATTTGGTGGCCAGTGGAAGTGCCCAAGTCCGTAGGAATGCACAATCGACATGAATGGATGGAGGTGATGAGATGGGAAGCATACGTACATGTCCTCTGTCAGAATCGTATCTAGACGTATCGGATGTCCCATATCAATCCACCTGCAAGCGCCTCATGTCATTACAGAGCCTCCACTAGCTTGAACAGTCCCCTGTTGATGCGCAGGGTCCACGGATTGATGAGGTTGTGTCCATACCCTTACACGTCCATCCGCTTGATACAATTTGAAACGAGACTCGCTCTACCAGACAACATGTTACCTGTCATCAACAGTCCAATTTTTATGTTGACGGGCCCTGGCGAGACGTAAAACTTTCTGTCGTACAGTCATCAATCGTACACGATTGGGTCTGCGGCTCCGAAATCCCATATCGATGATGTTTCGTTGAATAATTAGCACGCTCACACTTGTTGATGGCCCAGCACTGAAATCTGCAACAATCTGCAGAAGGGTTGCACTTCTGTCATGCCGAACGATTCTCTTCAGACGTCGTTGGTCCCGTTCTTTCAGGATGTTTTTCCGGCAGTTGCGATGTCGGATATTTGAAGTTTTAACGGATGCCTGTTATTCACTGTTACACTCGTGAAATGGTCGTTCGGGAAAAACCCCACTTAATGCTGTGTCCCGTCGATCGTGCGCCGACTAGAACACCCCGTTCAAACTCACATAAATTTTGATAACCTACCACTGTATCAGCAGTAACGGATCTAACAACTGTGCGAGACACATGTCCCATATAGGAGTTGCTGATCGATGCGCCGTCTTCTGCCTGTTTACATATCTGTGCATTTGAATACGCATGCCTATATCAGTTTCTTTGGCACTTCAGTGTATTATGGGTATGACATTAAGTATAAAATGAAGTCGTACTAGAGTCTGTCTTGGAAGAAGTTCGTGATTTAATTTTCGAAATTCAAAGACGCACATGCGACATCAAAACAGTATACAGATCTTTGTACTAGATAAAAGTCACTTACTTGGGAAACTGAATAAGATTGCATGTATGTACATAATCAAATCATATACTGGAAAGGAGTAATGAAAGATCGATACTAGCAAGGCTTCCAGTCACTTCCCGTATATACGAAGCGTTCAGCATGTGACGTGTTGATCGCAGTCAGGCTATGTTTCAGTTATAAGCCAGGAAGTTGTAATATATTCTGTAGGCCAACTATTACTTTGTGTGTAAATGTGCGCAGAATTTTGAAGCTAGAGCAATTGGTAATAGAGGTAAACCAGTTCTAATGTTGAAACTTCCTGGCAGATTAAAACTGTGTGCCCGACCGAGACGCGAACTCGGGACCTTTGCCTTTCGCGGGCAAGTGCTCTACCAACTGGGCTACCGAAGCACGACTCACTCCCGGTACTCACAGCTTTACTTCTGCCAGTACCTCGTCTCCTACCTTCCAAACTTTACAGAAGCTCTCCTGCGAACCTTGCAGAACAACCACTCCTGAAAGAACGGATATTGCGGAGACATGGCTCAGCCACAGCCTGGGGAATGTTTTCAGAATGAGATTTTCACTCTGCAGCGGAGTGTGCGCTGATATGAAACTTCCTGGCAGATTAAAACTGTGTGCCCGACCGAGACTCGAACTCGGGACCTTTGCCTTTCGCGGGCAAGTGCTCTACCAACTGAGTTACCGAAGCACGACTAACGCACGGTACTCACAGCTTTACTTCTGCCAGTACCTCGTCTCCTACCTTCCAAACTTTACAGAAGCTCTCCTGCTGTGAGTACCGGGCGTGAGTCGTGCTTCGGTAGCTCAGTTGGTAGAGCGCTTGCCCGCGAAAGGCAAAGGTCCCGAGTTCGAGTCTCGGTCGGGCACACAGTATTAATCTGCCAGGAAGTTTCATATCAGCGCACACTCCGCTGCAGAGTGAAAATCTCATTCTGAAAACATTCCCCAGGCTGTGGCTGAGCCATGTCTCCGCAATATCCGTTCTTTCAGGAGTGCTAGTTCTGCAAGGTTCGCAGGAGAGCTTCTGTAAAGTTTGGAAGGTAGGAGACGAGGTACTGGCAGAAGTAAAGCTGTGAGTACCGGGAGTGAGTCGTGCTTCGGTAGCTCAGTTGGTAGAGCACTTGCCCGCGAAAGGCAAAGGTCCCGAGTTCGAGTCTCGGTCGGGCACACAGTTTTAATCTGCCAGGAAGTTTCATATCAGCGCACACTCCGCTGCAGAGTGAAAATCTCATTCTGGAAAGTTCTAATGTTGTTCATATTTTCAAGAGTATTCTTGAAGATGGAATACTCGTACAAGTATCATATTACTCAGTCACAGTACAGTCCTTAAATCTGAAGGTTCCATTAATCTAAGGAATTCTAGAAGATCTGAAATATCTTAAATATTCAAACGTGAGCTGAAGACTTCCTTGTGTCACCCACCTTTTGCCCTGTATGGCAGTTGACTTCAGTAATGTAGAAATTTGGTTCTAATGCATGCGGAGGGCCGGTAGCAGTTGATATGAAGTTAAATTCATATCACTTACTACGTGGCTTCCGCATGGAACACGCCTATCTCACCACTGACTACTAGTGTTAGACACATACGGTTGCTCTCAACAGGTATGGGCCAGAAGATGATGATGTAACAACATCTAAACTAGTTGCCAATGAAAACCTTAATATAGCTGGAGGAATGTCGTCATTTTTTAACAAAAAAATTCTGGTCCTACGTAAGATTGCTAAACGGGTCTAAGGCTTCCATTCAGTTGCTCGTAGACCAGTTTGTTGTGGTAGTTGAAGACAGTACAACGGAAGACGAAGTTTTAAATTCCATGTTTAAGAAACCTTACACGCAGGAGAAACGTCGTTTGATCATCGCACAGACTTCTGTGCAATCGAACGAGTTGAAAACAATTAAGTCATCAGGACGGGATGGAATCCCAATTTGGTTTTAGCTTGCATTTATCGCGCGTCCCTCGCCCAGCGCCAAGTCCCAAGTGACAGAAAAACTGCACAGGTGACTGCTGTATAGAAGAAAGTTAAATTAACGGACCCCCAGAATTAGATCAATATATTTACATTGGGTTTGCTGCAGAATCCTTGAATATATACTCAGTTTTCTTGAGAGAGATGAGCGTCTCCCCGCGGATCAGCACGGTTATAGCATCGCTTGTACGAAACACAGCTTGCTCTTTTCTCACTTAAGATGCTGCGAACCATGGATGCAGAACAACAGGCAGATTACATATTCCTTGATTTCCGTAAAGCATTTGACACGAAGCCACACTGTCGACTGTTAAGAAAGGTACAAACATACGGAATATCTTCCCAAGTACGTGAGTGGCTCAAAGACTTCTTAAGTAATAGAATTCAGAATGTTGCCATCGACGGTGAGTATTCATCAGCGACAAGATTATTGTCTCGAGGACCGCAGGAAAGTGTAATAAAACTCCTGTTGTGTTTCCTGTACATAAATGATCTGGCGGATAGGTCAAGGGAGGATTACTACCTTTGGCCCGAAAAAAGCATGTTCTTTGAGAATTTTTTTCTCGGGATGTGTTATAGATATCAGTGTTAAATTTGGTCAAAACGTTTATTGATATTTCCTCTACAAACTGAAAATTTTTAGACCGGAAATTTCGAAGACCAAAGGTGGAAGTGCCGTCGGAACGAAACAAAATTTCGATGTAGACCTCCACGCGCGGTATGTCACAGGTCAGCCGGATGGTCTGAAATCAAAATTGAGTTGACGTTAGCGAAGTATATGAGATTCTTTAGGAGCTGTACCTCACTTACGTTATTTGGGCCGTAGGAAACAAAATGGCGGCCATTTGAAGAAAAAAAGGGTTTTATGTTTATCGATTTTTCGACTTCGTCAGTCAAGTAAAAATATTTATAGTTGATGGATCCGAATAAATGTGGTACAACTCCTATACCATTTAGTTAACGTCGTCGGAAACAAAGAATCATGCCAATCGGTTTACTAGATTTGAAGTTATCGGACCGCGCGATGGAAAAAAGGCAATTTCGAGACAAACGCGTTTGAAGTTTTGACTACAAATAAATGCAATATTATGCAACTTACGTTCAATCTGCTATTCCGGGTCCATAAACTAGACCTTCCTCTTCCTCACAGATGGCGTTCTGCTCGATCTGGGCCATCCTGCGCTTCTCCAGAGCCGCTCGTACGGCCGGTGACAAGCGGTTTTCGGCCGCTTGAATCCGGTGGTCGTACAAATGCTTGGCGAACTGCGGCGAATAAAGTTCCAAGGTGACGTCCATCGTTGTCGTGGTCTTCAGAATAGCTGAACACCCTTCATTGAAGCTGCTCACTGTCAGGGAAGTCGCCATCTCCAAAGTCTTCGCACCAGAATTCAAATGCTTAGGGGTTAAATTCTAAACACACGCGTTCAAACTTTCATTTGAATTTTGTGTGTTGCCTCCCAAGCACCGGTATAATAACTCGTCATCCGAAAGAGCCTCGTAGATCGGATGAATCTCTTTTTGAACTACTTAGGAGAGCGGCTGCTCGTGTTGATATTGATCCAGATGTCCGGTAGCCTCTGCAATGCGCCACTTGCACCAACTAATTTCCCCAGCTGGACAATTTTGGTGTTGTGGGTGGTCATTCGTCGAACACTTGTGGAAATACGTTGCCCAAATTGCCTTCTTCATCTGTTCACCACCTAACTGGAATGCCGTTAGATTGCCAAGCCATAGTACGTCGTAAGCTCCTTGATCACTTTATGAGTTTTATTCAAGGACAAGCACATAGCATAATTTTACCGGGCTACAAAGTCGAAATTCCGGGAAAAAAACTGGTGAGTGAAAAAGGCCGATTTCAGGAAGTTGCATTCTTTTGTTCAATCGCGAAAAAAAACATTTTCCTTCCGTATTCGACAAAACCGTTTCAGGGGTGGACCCAAAAATGCAACTAAAAATTGATTTTTTTAACCAAAAGGTGGTAAACCTCCAGTTAAGCATCATTCGGCGGCTGTTCGCCGATGATGGCGCGGTGTACGGAAAGGTGTCAAGATTGAGTGACTGTAGGAAGGTTCAAGACTCCTTAGACAATATTTTGAGTGGGTCTGATGAACTGCAGCAAGTTCTAACAGTGGGAAAATGTAAGGTAATGCAGATGATTCAAATGGCTCTAAACACTATGGGACATAACATCTGAAGTCATGAGTCTCCTAGACTTAGAACTCCTGAAACTTAACTAACTTAAGGATATCACACACATCCATGCCTGATGAAGGATTCGAATCGGCGCCGTAGCAGAAGTGCGGTTTCGGACTGAGGCGCCTCGAACTGCTCGGCCACAGCGGCCGGCTAATGTAGATGAATACGAAAAAGTAACCCATGACTTTCGAGGACAAGATCAGAAGTGTGCTGCTTGACGCAGTCACGTACATTAAATATCTGTGCCTAACATTGCTAAGCAATATGAAATGGAATGTCCATGTAAGGATTGCAGTAGGAAAGACGAGTGGTCGACTTCGGTGTAGTGGGAGAACTTTAGGAAATCTTGGTTCATCTGCAGAGGATACTGCATATAGGACACTAGTGCCACCCATTGTTGTGTACTGTTCGACACTTTGGGAGTAGGACGAGGTCGGACTAATGGAAGACATCGAAGCAATTCAGAGGGTGGTTGCTAAGTTCGTTACCGGTAGGTTCGAACAAAACGCAAGTATCACGGAGATGCTTCGGGAACTCAAATGGGAACCCCTGGAGGGAGGGGATATCCTTATCGAGGAGCTCTATTGAGAAAATTTAGAGTACTGGCATTGGAGGCAGACTGCAGAACGAATCTACTGCCTCCAATGTACATTTCGCGTTAAGGAGCTTCCAGTTAAGGATATCGAGATTAGGGCTCTACCGAGGCACATCGATAGTCGGTTATCTTTCGTTCTGTTTTCAAGTGGAACAAACGAAACTTAACATGAAGTAACAAACGCTCAGCAATACTTTGCCTCAACAGCCTCCCTTCGTAAGCACCATCAGCAGTGGGGCAATATTTGGGTACTATTTTTGGGAAATGTTCTCGCGGAACTGCTCTCCCTGTTCGTCACTTACGGCCTCAAGATTATCGGGGACGAGGTCCAACTGATCGTTCTAGATACTTTAGTTTACGACTAAGTAAATAGCCTCAAAAGTGGTCTTTTGTATGTGTCTACGACGAACTATGTTCGGTTTTCCAGACACTGCTGTTTACTTGTGCATAATTGGCTTTAAAAGTAGTCGTGCGTAAGTGTCTACGACGAAGAGTTATCGGTTTGAGTGAATGCTTGTTGTTGAGTGTAGAGCTAAAAGTAATGGGAAGAATCATGAACTGAAAGTAAACTACTTTTCAGTACATGCAGTCGTTAATGAATGTAAGTGTTGAAAAATTTGTGCTGACTAACAAGAACGTTTAGAAATTTCGAAACCACATTTAATGTATTTTGAACTGGGAGAGGAATCATTATCCGACGCTTAGCACCTACTGATCATATGATGGTCCATCATTACGAACCAGGCGGTAAGCAAGACAACGTGGTGCAGAAACATCCATCTTTGCCAGTAGCAAAAATTTTCAAAGGCCAAAATTCTGATTTACAGCTGGTGACACTGTTTTAGGACCTGAAAGATTCATTTGTGTTTCATTACACTCACAAAGGTACACCGATAGATGGAATAAAGCAAAATCTGATACCCAAAACAAAAACTTTGGAAAGCTTTCAAAAGGTGTGATTTCGAACGAGGGTAACAGTCCTTTCTCATATGGTTGAGAATATGGTTGGCTGCACTAAAAAGCTTTGTTTTCACCACCAGTTGTGTAGTCCGTGCTACTTTATCCATTATGTCCGATGAAGGAGTACTTGCGTGAACCCAAGTATCCGTCGGCAGAGAAGAACGTACGTGGAGTCGGTGCAAGAGTGCATGTGCACAGTGCAACATATTTGTCCCTGGACGCCATTAGAAATCTTGTCAAGAAATGAAAGAAATAGCGGTTCAGAGAGATTACAGAAATAAGGGTATTACTTGGAAACCTGTTTCCCCAATAAAAAAATTTCCTTTCATAACAAGCTGTTTACTTTTTGACTTACCCTCGTAGAAACTACCATATAAATATGGTTAATTAACGAGAAATAATAATGGCCAACGAGAGGCTCGAAGACGTTTGATATAAGGAATTTTAAAAGAGAAAAGTGAATAAAGTCCTGTGATTAGATCCCCGGGTCGTTGTTAGCCTATTCGAAAAGAGTGTACAAGTTTCCTTAACGAACCATAAGTAATTAAGATGAGAAAGTAAGGTACCTCACCACCCATAACTACGTCGTACCTCAGAAACGCCTGGTGAAATTTCAGTCAGACTAGTGGCTCATAGAAAGTAAAATCTAAAAATAAGTATTTAAGTGATAAAATAAATTAAAGTAATAAAATAAAATAATAAAATAAAAATAAAGTAATAAAATAAGTAATTAAGATGAGAAAGTGAGTAACCTCACCACCCATAACTACGGCGTACCTCAGAAAAGCGTGGCGAAATTTCAATCAGATTAGTGGCTTATAGAAAGTACAATCTAAAAATAAACGGCTATTGTAGTTGGGAAAATGCGAAAATGGTAACAGGCGAAGGTAATCGTAAACGATCTGTATTAGTTTCAGATCCACGCTTTTCGGGGTTTTTATGCCAGAAGTGGTACTGGGAGGATGAAGCGTTTGAACATAATAGGCCAAAGCTCAAACCACTGAAAGGCCAAAAAAATGTTCAAATGTGTGTGAAATCTTATGGGACTTAACTGCTAAGGTCATCAGTCCCTAATCTTATACACTACTTAACCTAAATTATGCTAAGGACAAATACACACACCCATGCCCGAGGGAGGACTCGAACCTACGCCGGGACCAGCCACACAGTCCATGACTGCAGCGCCTGAGACCGCTCGGCTAATCCCGCGAGGCACTGAACGGCCGCTTCGTTACTTAAGCAGAGGGGAGTCATTGTTGCCTAAAGATTACACGGACAGGATTACGAAGAAAAGGGAAGCCGGTAACCAGCGGCTGTATCACCTCCTCAAAATTCTATTGGTGGAGCTCAGAACGTGCACTGACGTGCACTCCCTATTGTAGTGCCCAGAAGAACACACGCATGATATGTCGGAAATCATTCCTGTTTAATGCCAATGGTCACTTCTAGCATCTCTCACCGCTTTGGAAAAGCAAGGGCTGGTGTCCAATGCTAGGTTCACCTCCCACGTAACATAACCAACTTCTCAAAAAATGGTTCAAATGGCTCTGAGCACTATGGGACTCAACTGCTGACGTCATTAGTCCCCTAGAACTTAGATGTAGGTAAACCTAACTAACCTAAGGACATCACAAACATCCATGTCCGAGGCAGGATTCGAACCTGCGACCGTAGCGGTCTTGCAGTTCCAGACTGCAGCGCCTTTAACCACACGGCCACTTCGGCCGGCTACCAACTTCTCATAACTGAATCTGCAGTACAGAAATTACGTCCATAGAAATTGGATTATGTATGTTAGGCAATGAGATCCACAAGGGGCTATCGCGCATGACAATGATAGTGGGGAAAGAAGCACCTCCAGTCTGGAAGGAAGGACGTAAGTTGTCATACCATCTTAGTGTCCAGATGCCAACAGATCTGTCGTAAGAAATGAAATTTTTACTTCTTCCTGTAAGGGCAGTGGGACTGAGTCGCTTTCCGAGATTTATCGACACACAAAAAGAGTGGAAGCGATTTTTTTTTGGAGACCTCAACCTACTATTTTAATGGAAACCTCTACGAGTTGCCTCTGTTCAACGTTCGTTCCAGGGATGCCATGGCGCATTCATGAACGATGAAGATTTTCGGATCAGTGGTCCGGTACCTTAATTATTGTCCGATATCTTAATTACCTTATAGGATTATTGCAGGTTGGCAGCCCTGACGCCGGCTCCGAGCACCTTTCGCTTGCTGCGTTACAAGTAATTTAGCTAGTATTTTTTAATCGTTTTTTCTGTCTATTCTATAGTATTTACGTGCATTAGTGTCAGATACACGTGATAAAGTAAAGGTTTCAGTTTTTATTTGCGTCTGGATAAGATAAGCGATCTTTCTATTTAGGTCAGTTCCGGTGTATGCAAACGTTTGTTTACATTCTCAACTGACGTTAAATACGCGGGATTAATTCAGTGCACAATACTCAGTATTTGCGATTATTAGTGTCATTTAGGCTCAATACACTGAAGGTAGCAGTTTTTATACATTTTGTTAGGTTATTTATCGCGTGAACGTAAACGTTTGTTTACATTATCAATACGAGGGTTAATCAGTTTAAGTTAGTGTACATTACTCAGTTTTCGCCTTTATTAGTGTCATTTAGACTCGATACATTGAAGGTAGCAGTTTTCATACGTTTTATTAGGAATAGTGACACTGACAGTGATTTCTAGCCTCACTTGTATACGTTTGACTAGCGCAACCTGCGACCATTAACAATTAAGCAAACGTAAAATACGTGGTAAATTAGTATTACTCTACAATAACTGAGTAAATCAGTGTTACAATACAACTTCTGAGCCCTTCTCACGTACGGTTTAGTTAGCAGAAAGCTAAAACTCACCTCGCCGTCTGCTTAAATTCCTTAGCTTGTTGTGAGCTTTAGTGATCGTGTACTGTAAGCCCATCGGTTCCTATAAAGTAGAATTCGTATTTGTGCTTTACATTCTGAACTCTTATTGTTAGCTAAAGATTTTGTTTTGTACCTGCATCTGTCAGTGTACAATACCCAGTGTTTACGTTTATTAGTGTCATTTAGACACGGTACATTTAAGGTAGCAGTTTTTATAGTTGTATTAGGTCACTTTCACGTGTACGTAAACGCTTGTTTAAATTACAAATACGAGGGATAATCAGTAGGTGCAACTTACCGTAGGTCACTGTTTAGTTCGTTCATAATATTCACTAGATAGCCTCTAGCTGTTTACTGTAGGTTACTGATTTATTCTTTAGTATTCACTTAATAGCACCTAGCACGAAAATAAGCACCAGATCTCGCTCCTGCCATAAATTTTTATTTTCTTGATTGAGTGTCCTTTCTGCCAACTAGAGTGTAGCTGTTAACCTTGTGTGGCAGGAGGTTTCTTTTAGTTTTTTATAGTAAATCAGTTTTTAGCTAGATGGATAGCGACTGTGTCTGTTGTGTGCGGATGCAGGAGGAGTTGGTCACAGTCCAAATGCAGCTGGAAGCTTTGTTGGCCTCAGTCAACAAGCTCCAGAGTGCCTCCTTGAGGTGCAGCGGGCATCGGGTGCCTGGGGCAGCCTCTGTAGGGGGAGAGGGGGGGGGGCGGTGTCACATTTCTCTGTCACTGAGCCGATCTCAGGTACGACTGAGCTGGCCAGCCCACCCTGACCTCACTGTGGGTGGCAGATTGTGTCTAAGTCTCGAGCCTGAAAGCGAAGGCTGCATGGGGGACGCAGGCTCCTGCCAAATCTCATGCACTTTACTAATAGATTCAGTGTGCTATCTGATGCGGGGGGGCGGGGGGGGGGGGAGGGGTGAGCCGGATCAGAGTGCACCTTCTGCCAGGATAGTGGCTGCTCCTTCAACAAGGTCCAGACAGGCACGTGGGGGTAGGGGTTTGTTAGTTATTGGGAGTTCCAATGTTAGGCAGGTCAGGGAGCCCCTCAGGAACATAGTGGCTAGGGCGGGGAAGAAGTCCAACGTTCACTCAGTGTGCTTGGTGCTTGCCGGGGGCCTTTCCGGGATGTGGAAAAGGCTCTTCCGACTGCTATCGAGTGTGCGGGGTGCAGTCAGCTGCAGATTGTTGCACATGTCACCACCAATTATGCCTGTCGTCGGTGTTCCGAGGAAATCCTTGGGTCCTTTCGATGGTGGCTAAAATGGTGAAGGTGGCCTCCATCTCTCGAGAAGTGGAAGCCAAGCTGATGACCTGCAGCATCGTAACCAGAGTGTATTGGGGTCCTCTGGTTTGGAGTCGAGTGGACAATCTAAACCAGAGGCTACGTCGACTCTGTGACGAAAATGGTTGTAGATTCCTCGACCTACGTTATGGGGTGGAAGGTTGTAGGACGCCCCTCGATAGATCAGGGGTGCACTACACAAAGGATGCAGCTACATGGGTAGCACACTGCTTGTGGCTTGCGGCTTGCATATGGTTTTTTTTTTCTTTTTTCTTTTTTTTTTTTACACTAGGTTCCTCCCCACGGGAAACAAACCGCTGGCCTGAAAAATTACCAGTTCATGAACTTATATGGGTCTTCAAACTGTAAAAGTTATTAGTTCGCCTAAACAGGTCATTCCAAAGGATTTATATATGCTTAATCTCATGTTAGTGAATGGCCGAAGTGTCTGTAGCGAGAACCCCGAGTTAATCCACGAAATAAACAGTGGCAAGCCAATATTGTATTACGTGCCGAAAGCTGGTTGAAACCAGACATAAAAAGCAGTGAAATTTTGAACTCGGATAGGACAGTGTTTAGGTAGGATAGGACTGATGCTATGGGAGGTGGTGTGTTCATTGCAGTTAAAAGCTGTTAAAATGCAGTTGAGAGCGATACTGGGTCAGACTGTGAAATAGTCTGGATAAAGCTGTCAATTAGACAAGGATCGTTCATTGTCATCAGAGGCTTTCGTAGACCACCAGCATCACCAACAAACGTCGTAGAACGTTTCAGGGAAAGTCTTGAGTACATAGGAAGTAAATGTCCAAATTATCCATTAGTTATAGGTGGAGACTTTAATCTAGCATCCATTGACTGGGAAAACTACACGTTTATCACAGGGGGCAGAATCAAAGATTCGTGTGAAGTTATTCTTGGAGCGCTCTCAATGTACAACTTTGACCAATCGGTTAGAAAACCAACTCGAGATGGGGACATATTAGATATCTTGGAGACAAACAGACCTGATCGTTTTGAGGAAATTGATCTAGAAGAAGGTATTAGCGACCATAATGTCGTTGTGGCTTCTGTGTCAGTGAAAGTTGCACAAAAAACCAAAGAAACAGCGTAGAGTTTCCTTGTTTGGGAGAGCAAATAAAAGTGTCATTAATGAATATCTTCACAGTCAGCTACAAGCATTCACTGCGGGCCACAAAGATATTGAGCATCTTTGGTCGGAATTTAAAGGTATTGTCCACCATGTACTAGAAAATTATGTGCCTAGCAAAAGTATAGGGGAGGGAAAGGATCCACCTTCGTACAACAAACATATTAGGAAGTTGCTGAGAAAGCAGCGCATTTTGCATAGTCGTTTTAAACGTAGTCACTGCCTCGCTGACAAACAGAAATTATACGAAATGAAAGCAGCTGTAAGAAGGACAATGAGAGATTCTTTTAACGAATTTGAAAGCAATATTTTATCTGCAGATTCTAAAAATAACCCCAAAAAATTTTGGTCGTACTTAAAATCTATGAACGCTACAAATAATTCAATACCGTCTCTTGCTGACAGTACGGGTAATGTAACTGATGATGATAAACAGAAGGCCGAAATTCTAATCCTAGCTTTCAAAAACTCGTTTACGGTAGAGGACAGCAGCACCATACCCCCTTTCAATTATCGAGCAAACGAAAGGATGGCTGACATAGTGTTTAGTGTATCTGAGATTGTAAATCAATTAATACCCTCAGACGCCAGGGAGGC
Source organism: Schistocerca americana (assembly GCF_021461395.2). Lineage (NCBI taxonomy): Eukaryota > Metazoa > Arthropoda > Insecta > Orthoptera > Acrididae > Schistocerca > Schistocerca americana. The sequence goes on along the minus strand of NC_060121.1, from coordinate 715,352,563 downwards.
ACCTGGTCCAGACGGTATGCCCGTAAGATCTTATGTTGACTATGCTACAAATATAGCACCATTCTTATCCATCATCTATCAGAGATCATTGGAACAGCGGAAAGTTCCACGGGACTGGAAGGCCCAGTTCATAGTAATCTATAAAAAGGGTAGAAAGTCGGATGCACATAATTACCGGTCAATTTCACTGACATCGATTTGTTGTAGAATCATGGAACATATTTTGTGTTCAGACATGATGACCTTTCTTCACTCTGAGAAGCTCATCTGCAGAGACCAGCACGGTTTTAGGAAACAGCGGTCATTCGAGACACAGCTAGCCCTCTTTGTGCATGATATACAACAGGCTCTAAATACCGGCTACCAGGTTGATGCCATATATCTCGACTTTCGGGCCGGCGGGAATGGCCGAGTGGTTGTAGGCGCTACAGTCTGGAACGGCGCGACCGCTACGTTCGCAGGTTCGAATCCTGCCTCGGGCATGGATGTGCGTGATGCCCATCGGTTGGTTAGGTTTCAGTAGTTCTAAGTTCTAGGGGACTGATGACCTCAGAAGTTAAGTCCCATAGTGGTCAGAGCCATTTTTTCGACTTTCGGAAGGCGTTCGACTCAGTTCCGCATTGTCACTTGCTAGAAAAAGTGCATTTTCATGGTCTATCCGATGAAATATACGGTTGGATAGAAAGTTTTCTAACAGACAGGGAGCAGTATGTCGTCCTGAACGGGGACATTTCAACAGAAACAAGCACAACTTCAGGTGTGCCCTAGAGCAGCGTAATATGTCCGCTGCTTTTTACGATTTACGTAAACGATCTGCTTGATGGTATTGACACCGGCCTGAGACTGTTTGCCGATGAAGCTGTAGTCTACAGGAAAGTAGTATCACATGAGAGTTGTGAACAAATCAATAAGGATTTGCAGAAAATAAATGTGTGGTGTAATGACTGGCAGTTATCTCTCAATATTAGTAAGTGTACCCCACTGCGTATAACAAGGCGAATGTACCCATTAACGTGCGAGTACAAAATATATGCCCAGCCTCTGGAAGCCCGGGTTCCCGGGTTCGATTCCCGGCGGGGTCAGGGATTTTCTCTGCCTCGTGATGACTGGGTGTTGTGTGATGTCCTTAAGTTAGTTAGGTTTAAGTAGTTCTAAGTTCTAGGGGACTGATGACCATAAATGTTAAGTCCCATAGTGCTCAGAGCCATTTGAACCATTTTTGTCTCTGGAAGCGCTAACGTCCGTCAAGTATCTGGTGTGACTATTCGAAATGATCTCAAATGGAATGATCAGATTACACAAGTAACGGGTAAGGCGAACTCTAGATTGAATCCTGAAGCGATGCAGTCCTTCAACAAAGGAAATAGCTTACAATACGTTAGTTCGTCCAGTCCTGGAGTATTGTTCGTCTTTTTGGGACCCTTACCAGTTGGGTCTCATTTAAGAGATTGAGAAGGTCCAAGAAGGAGCGGCAAGATTCGTGACTGGCACATTTAGCCATCGCGACAGCCTTACAAATCTCATAAAAAGCTTCAAGTGGGACACACTTGCAGGTAGACGGCGCGATAAACAGAAGGGGCTGCTCACTAAATTCCGAAATCCGATCTTCACCGAGGATGTAGAGCATATATTATTACCACCAACTTTCAAATCGCACAATGACCACCATTCAAAGATAAGGGAAATAAGAGTTCGTACTGCGGCCTTCAGACAGTCGTTTTTCCCTCGCGCGATCCGCGAGTGGAACAGAGGGGGGGGGGGGGGGGCGGATATATGACTTTGGCGCGAATTGTGCCCTCCGCCATACACCGCTTGGTGGCTGGTGGTGTGTATATACGTAGATTTGTAGATGTAGATAATTGAATGTGGGAAGTAGACTGTCTGGAACACCTGACTCTCATGATCGTAATAAATTAGTTGGACGGATTCTAAGCCTCACAACTGCCCACGAATTTTTATGGTATTTTATGAATATTTAAACAAATAACGGCTAATTTGTGTACATGTGACGTGCTCCATATTCATTTCTTAATCAACCCATGCAGAAGTTGTTTGCCGTTTACATCCATTTCCGCGCAATTACCTAAGAAATGAGGCTTCAGAAAATGTGAGAGACAATAACTTTGGATTCACAGTATGTAATTTTCTTTGTGCTCTAAGGAAAAGTGAGAAACCCACTTGTCATAAGGCATTCTGTTAGGACGACAATAAGCTGAAACCCCTCTTAAGCTATGAAAAATGAGAAATCAACTAAATTGTTCATTTTGGGTTTGATAGATCGTTGTGACCTTTGACATCTACTTTATGCCTCTTTGTATTGATGCTATACAGTATTGTACAGATACATTTACTACTAAATTAATACGGTATTGACTTAAGTAATTGTGTCTATACACTTCCTTGAAAAAGTGATACACCCAGGAGATATGGCCGGATATCAATGTATGTTCGTACAAATGAACAACTACCTGGGGGGGGGGGGGGGGGGGGTATATTCAATGGTATGTGAAATGTAGAACGTCTACTAGGTTGGATTAGCGTTGTTCGTGCTCTGCTAGGGTGTCAGGGTTGTCAGAAAAAATACAACGGAAAACCAGTCCAAAGTTGCTAATTTCACTTTGTTTATTCACGCGATGACTATAACCCATTTTCAAATGATCACAACATAGCCGACAATGGTACTTCAGAAAATGTAAAAACCACGTCAAAAATCAGCAAACGAACAGTTACACCGCATACAGAGTGTATTTCCGAATAACTGAGTTATAAGCATGCACTGTAACTGTTCGTTTGCACATTTTTAGAGTGGTTTTTACATTATCGGAGGTACCACTGTTGACTGTTTAATGATCATTTTAAAATGGGTCCCGATCCGAAACTAGTAACCACGTTAACAGAAAAAGTGAAATTTTGTAACATTTTACTGCTTTTTCAGTGTACTGTTTAACAGACGTTACTGACCCATAGCACGCTGGAAATTCGTAAATTGTCAGGCACAGTCTGGATGGGTTGTAAGGGTGTTGCAGGGGAGCTTGTGCTGAGAAATAACTGCTAAAAAAAAAAAACATATGCTAGGTGGCATTGTTTCCGGGTTATTTAGCATTTGAGTCAGCGAGTCAGGCCACTGTGCGCTCAAGTTCAAGCAACTGTACGCGCTACTATGCGGTAACGTACAGGTATCTGTGGGTTCCGCAGTTACCACTTGTTGAAATGCTCGTTACTAGTTACATGTGTGTCTATTCTGAAGTGACAAAATTTAAGGTAGGTGAGGAAACCGAACGAAGAGCACTGTTTCTGGCAGACTGCAACACCCTTACGGATATTTTTTGCAGACTGTTCCTGAAAACCCTGTATAAGGACTACGAATAGCGTCGAATGTTGGGTAATCACTTCGTACTACACGGAGATGACGTGTATTCGTGTGAGAAAGACGTATTAGCACCTTATATAGTCGGAAAGGAGACTAATTGTGGATCTCCATTAGACCAGCTGATCAAATTATACAGTATTAAGATCTGTGGGGCATTCGGGTGTGGCAGTGGACCAACGTTGAACTGCAAGCGAACATTAGGTTCGCCTTCTTCTCGTCAAGGTTACTGTGGACCACGTCTGATCTTCGCAAGAGAAAATCGCTATATTGTGTACGGAGCACATCGTTACCCCCTCCACATATACACCTGCCATCCGAGAACATGTAGTGGACTTACTGCAATGAGCTGATTTGTCCGGGAAAATCGGTCGTAGACACTCAGCAACAGGACTATGGCATTACCTTCCAGTCTGTTGACTGCCATTAACATCGCTACCCAGACCACTGAGTTAGGAGAGGTGCCGTGACAGGGAAGAATGGTCTGGAGATGAAAGGCACTGCACTGTGCGCAGCGATGAATAGCACGTTCTTCACTACCTTCGGAAGGTCATCCTTGGAGAGTATTGCGGCGAACTGTGAAGAGGTCCCATCTGACAGTATTTTGGAGAGACAGTCCTCCTGTGGTTATGGTGTAGGGAGACATCGGCAAGATTTTAGTTCATGAGTGACTGATGTTCGGAGAACTCCGATGACATCACGGACACACTGTCTTCTCATGTGTTACCTGGCACGCAGCATTATCGTCATTCCATATTTCAAAAGGACAACGTTCGCCACACGTGCCACGTATCGCTATCAACTGTCTGCGTGATCTACACATCTCCATCTATCTACATCTGTTTGATTACTCTGCTATTCACAATAAAGTGCCTGGCAGAGCGTTCAATGAATCACATTCAAGCTGTCTCCCTACCGTTCCACACTCGAATGGCGAACGGAAAAAACGAGCAATAAAATTTTTCTATGCCAGCAATGAATGATTTCTCTTATTTTATAGGGATGATCATTTCTCCCTATGTAGGTGGGTGCTAACTGAATGTTTTCGCAATCGCAGAAGAAAACTGGTGATTGGAATTTCATGAGAAGATCCCGTCGCAACGAAAAACGCCTTTGTTTTAACGATTGCCACTCCATTTCACGTATCATCTCTGTGGCACTATTTCCACTATTTCGAGATAATACAAAACGAGCTGCCCTTCTTTGTGCTTTCTCGATCTCCTCCGGCAGTCCCACCTGATGCGGATCCCACACCGCACAGCAATACACCAGAATAGGGAGGACAAGCATGGTGTAAGCAGATTGTTTAGCAGAGGTGTGGCACCTAAGTGTTCTGCCAATGAGTAGCAGTCTTTCGTTTTCTCTACACACAACATTATCTATGTGATCGTTAAATTTTAGGTTATTTGTAATTGTAATCCCTAAGTATTTAGCTGAATTTACAGCTTGCAGATTTGTGTGGCATATCGCACAATCGAAATATAGTGGGTTTCTTTTAGTACTCATGTGAATAACTCCACTCCTTTCTTTATTCAAGTTCAATTACCACCTTTCGCTCCATACAGATATTTTATCTAAATCATTTTGCAATTCGTTTTGGTCATCTGATGACTTAACAAGACGGTAAATGACAGCACCATCTGCAAACAATATAATACTGCTACTGAGATGGTCTCCTGTGTCCTTAATATACAGGGTGGTCCTTTGATCATGACCAACCCAAATATCTCACAAAATAAGCGTCAAACGATAAAACTACAAAGAACGAAACTTGTCTAGCTTTAAGGGGGAAGCCAGATGGCGCTGTGGTTGGCCGGATAGATGGTGATGCCATAGGTCAAACGGATATAAACTGCGTTTTTTAAAATAGGAACCCCCATTTTTTATCATATGTTCGTGTAGTACGCAAAAAAATATGAGTGTTTTAGTTGGACCGCTTTTTTCACTTTGTGATACATGGCGCTGTAATAGTCACAAACATATGGCTCACAATTTTAGACGAACAGTTAGTAACAGGTATGTTTTTTAAATGAAAATACAGAACGTAGATAAGTTTGGACATTTTATTTCGGTTGTTCCAAGGTGATACATGTACCTTCGTGAACTCATCGTTTCTGAGAACGCATGCTGTTACAGTGTGATTACCTTTGAATTCCACATTAATGCAGTAAAAGCTCAAAATGATGTCCGTCAACCTCAATGCATTTGGCAATACGTGTGACGACATTCCTCTCAATAGCGAGTAATTCGCCTTCAGTAATGTTCGCACATGCACTGCAATGCGCTGACGCATGTTGTCAGGCGTTGTCGGTGGATCACGACAGCAAATATCTTTCAACTTTCCCCACAGATCCGGTGAACGTGCGGGCCGTGGTATGGCGCTTCGATGACCAATCCACCTGTCATGAAATATGCTACTCAATACCACTTCAACCGCACGCGAGCTATGTGCCGGACATCCATCATGTTGGAAGTGCATCGCCATTCTGTCATGCAGTGAAACATCTTGCAGTAACACCGGTAGAACATTGCGTAGGAAATCACTATACATTGCACCATTTAGATTGCCATCGATAAAATGGGGGCCAATTATCCTTCCTCCCATAATGCCACAAAATACATTAACCCGCCAAGGTCATTGAAGTTCCACTTGTTGCGCCCATCGTGGATTTTCCGTTGCCCAATACTGCATATTATGCCGGTTTACGTTACCGCTGTAGGTGAATGACGCTTCTTCGCTAAATAGAACGCGTGCAAAAAATCGGTCATCGTCCCGTAATTTCCCTTGCGCCCAGTGGCAGAACTGTACGCGACGTTCAAAGTCGTCGCCATGCAATTCCTGGTGCATAGAAATATGGTATAGGTGCCATCGATGTTGGTGTAGCATTTTCAGCACCGATGTTTTTGAGATTCCCGATTCTCGCGCAATTTGTCTGCTACAGATGTGCGGATTAGCCGCGACAGCAACTAAACACCTACTTGGGCATCATCATTTGTTGCAGGTCGTGGTTTACGTTTCACATGCGGCTGAACACTTCCTGGTTCCTTAAATAACGTAACAATCCGGCGAACGGTCAGGAAACTTGGATGATGTCGTCCAGGATACCGAGCAGCAAACATAGCACACGCACGCTGAGCATTTTGATCACAATACCATACATCAACACGATATCGACCTTTCCCGCAATTGATAAACGGCCATTTTAACACAGGTAATGTATCACGAAGCAAATACCGTCCGCAGTCGCGGAATGTTATGTGATACCACGTACTTACACATTTGTAACTATTACAGCGGCATCTATCACAAAGCAAAAAAGTGGTCCAACTAAAACATTCATATTTCTTTACGTACTACACGAATATGTAATAAAAATGGGGGTTCCTATTTAAAAAAAAAAAAACCACAGTTGATATCTGTTTGACCAAGGCAGCGCCATCTAGCGGGCCAACCATAGCGCCTTCTGGTTCTCCCCTTCAAGCTATACGAGTTTCTTTCTTTGTAGTTTTTTCGTTTGATGCTTACTTCATGAGATATTTGGCCCAGTACTTTCAACGGACCACCCGGTAGATTAGGAACAATAGGGGGTCTATAACACTTCCTTGGGGAACGCTGGATACTGCTTCCGTTTTACTCGATAACTTTCCATCTGTTACTGTGCACTGTGACCTTTCTGACAGGAAGTCACGAAACCAGTCGCACAGCAGAGACGATATTCCATAGGCAAGCAGTTTGGTTAGAAGACCCTTGTGAGGAACCGTGTCGAAAGACTCTGGAAATCTAAAAACATGGAATGAATTAGACATCTCCTGCCGATAGCAGTCATTACTTCATGAGAGTAAAGAGCTAGTTGTGTTTCGCGAGAACGATATTTTCTGAATCCGTGCTGACTATGTGTCGATAAATCGTTTTCTTCAAGGTGCTTCATAATCTTCGAATACAGTATATATTCCAAAACCCTTCTTCAAATCGACATTAGTGATTTGGCCTGCAATTCAATGGATTACTCTTACTTCCCATTTTGGGTATTGGTGTGACTTCAGAAATTTTCTAGACAAAAGGGAAATGCAAAGGCTCAATCTAGATATAGTAGGGGTCTGTGAAGTGATGTGGAAAAAAGGCAAGGATTCCTGGTCGGATGAGTATAGGATAATATCAACAGCAACAGAAAATGTTATAACAGAAGTAGGATTCGTTATGAACAGGGAGGTAGGGCAGAGAGTGTGTTACTGTCGTAGCGGCACCACTATTTAAGATAGGAAAAAATTAGATTCGGAGCAACATATCTGAGTGCACAAGTTACAGCTAGGCGCAGGCTTGTTGACAGTAAGTTACAGTTACCAGCGGTTGCGTAGTAGAATGGAGGCCACTGGGCAGTAGAATCACTGAAAAAGAGTAAACGCTTCAGTTTGCATGGCGCAAGTTACAGGCTGGAGAGGCTCACTGACCCATCCTAGGTGTTCTGTGTGCATGACTCGGAGTGGTGTGTTAGCAAAACAGAGGTGCACAGCCGTGTATAAATAGGTGACGGTTTTGTAACGAGTGGGATTCAAGTGTGGCACCTCTCCTGGATGGCGGGGTGTTTGACACCACCGGCTACACGCATCAGTAGATGGGGCGCAAGCGTTCCAGTCCATGGTGGGTCACTGGTTCGATCCTCTAAGGCCAACGTGGGGTCTGTAGTCAGTCAGCAGCAGGCCACTCAATGGCTCGCTACCGTGGGCAGTCTTGTTGGCTCCCAACACGCACTGGAGGCATCCCGAGGGGACGGCCATAGATTTGGCCATCAGATCACAGGCACTTGTTGTCGCCCACGATCTTAACCACGACCCCGAAGAAGCATGCAGCAGGCCACCTCGTGGCTCCCAGCGACCGGCGCTGAGGCAACAGGGACAAAGGCCGCTGAGTCGGCTGCCAGCGCATCGTGATGTCGTCAAAATACCAGTGATGCACACGCCTGACACGACGCAGTATGTTGCATGGGTCGCTCAGGTACCCCTTCTGCACCAAGGTGTTTGCAGACAGCGAAGTGGCGTCCTCGGCATCGCGGGACCGTGTGACGCAGACAGAGAGGAACACGGCACTGTAGCTGGGAATAATAAAACACCTCATGATCACTACCGAGTTTTAATATGGCCTATCCTGACAGTTTCCATCCACGTCCAACATTCCTCCACAGCACACCAACATCTACATTTGGCAGTGACGCCCACACTGTGAACAATTCAGTGACAGGATTGTTTTTATTAGAATCGACAGCAAACAAACACCGACAATAATAGTTCGGGTATATATGCCGACATCGAATGCTGAAGATGAAGAGATAGAGAAAGTGTATGAGGATATTGAAAGGGTAATACCGTATGTAAAGGTGTATGGAAGGCTAATAGTAAAGGTAAACTGGAATTCGGTGGCAGGGGTCGCAGTATAAGAATCAGGAGAACATGTGTTTGGGACAAGGAATGAGAGGGGAGAAAGACTAATTGAGTTCTGTAACAAGTTTCACCTAGCAGCAGCTAATTCCCTGTTCAAGTATCGCAAAAGGAGGAAGTGTACTTGGAAAAGGCCAGCAGATACGGGATGATTTCAGTTAGATTACATCATAGTCAGACAGAGATTCTGAAATCAGACACTGGATCATAAGGTGTGCCCAGGAGCAGATATAGACTCAGATCACAATATAGTACTGATGGAGAGTAGGCTTAAGTTCAAGACATTAGTCAAGAAAAATCAGTACGCAAAGCAGCGCGATACGGAAGTTCTAAGGAATGATGAGATATGATTGAAGTTCTCTACGGCTATAGACACAGCAATAAAGAATAGTTCATCAGGCAGTACAGTTGAAGAGGAATGGACATCTCCATAAAGAGCCATCATAGAAATGGGGAAGGAAAACATAGGTACAAAGAAGGTAACTGCAAAGAAACCATGGGTAACAGAAGAAATACTTCAGTTGGTTGGTGAAAGGAGGAACTACAAAAATATTCTGGGAAACTGAGGAGTACAGAAGTATAAGTCGCTGATGAATGAAAATGTGAAGACACCAAAAAAGAAATGATTGTCGGAGAGACAGACTCAGCATACACAAAAGTCAAAACAGCCTTCGGTGACATTAAAGCAGGGGTGATAACAGTAAGAGTGAAGGAATTCCACTGTTAAATGCAGAGGAGAGAGCAGATAGGTGGAAAGAATACACTGAAAGCCTCTATAAGGGGGAAGATTTCTCTGATGTGATAGCAGGAGAAACAGGATTCGATTTAGAAGAAATAGGGGGTTCAGTATCAGAACCAGAATTTAAAAGAGCTTTCCAGGACTTAAGGTCAAATAAGGCAGACGGGATAACATTCCGTCAGAATTTCTAAAATCTTCGGGGGAAGTGGCCACAAAACGACTAATCACGTCGGTGTGTAGAATATATGAGTTTGGCGACAAACCATCTGACTTTCGGAAAAGCATCATCCACACAATTCCGAAAACGACAATATCTGACAAGTGCGAAAATTATCCCACAATCACCTTAACAGCTCTTGCATCCAAGTTGCTTACAAGAATAATCTACAGAAGAGTGGAAAAGAAAATTGAAGATGCGCAATATGACGATCAGCTTGGCTTTAGGAAAAGTAAAGGCACGAGAGAGGCAATTCTGACGTTGGGGTTAGTAATGGAAGCAAGACTAAAGAAAAATCAAGACACGTTCATAGGATCTGTCGACCTGGAAACAGCGTTCGAAAATATAAAATGGTGCAAGATGTTGAAACTCTGAAAAAAGTAAGGGTAAGCTATAGGGAGGGACGGGTCATATACAACATGTACAACGACTAAGAGGGAATAATAAGAGTGGACGACCAAGAATGAAGTGTTCGTATTAAAAAGGGTGTAAGACAAGGATATAGCCCTTCGCTCCTGCTGTTCAATCTGCTCATCGAGGAAGCAATGATGGAAATAAAAGAAAGATTCGGGAGTGAAATTAGAATTCAAGGTGGAAGGATATCATTGATACGATTCGCTGAGGTCATTGCTATCCTAAGTGAAAGTGAGGAAGAATTACATGGTCCGCTGAACGGAATGAACAGTCTAATGAGTACAGAGTACGGATTGAGAGTAAATCGGAGGAAGACGAAGGTAGCAGAAATGAGAACAACGAGAAACTTAACATCAGAATCGCTGGTTACGAAGTCGATGTAGTTAGGGAATTCTGCTGCCTAGACAGTAAAATAACCAATGACGGACGGAGCAAGAAGGATATCAAAGGCAAACTAGCACTGTCAAAAATGGCATTCCTAGCCAAGAGAAGTCAACCAATATCAAATATTGGCCTTAATTTGAGGAAGAAATTTATGAGATTATACGTCTCGAGTACAGCGTTGTGTATGTGTATGTGTCGAAAGCACTGATTAGGCTAATGGACATGATGATAGAACATCTGTTAATACTGAGGGAATTATTTCCATCGTACTAGAGAGAGCTGTGCAGGGCAAAAATTGTACAGAAAGACAGATTGGAATTCATCCAGCAGATAATTGAGATCGTAGGTTGCAAGTGCTACTCTGAGATGAAGAGGTTAGCACAGGGATTCTTGGCGGCCGCATGAAACCAGTCAGAAGATTGATGACCATAAAAAAAAGTACTAATCCTACTGTGTGCTAGTGGTTGTACATAACTGCTAAATATGGGGCCATTGTATCAGATTACTCTGAAAGGAACCTGACTGGTGTACAATCTGGACCGGAATCCTTGCCTTTATTAAGTGATTTAAGCTGCTTTGCGACACCGAGGATGTCTACTTCTATGTTTCCCTCCTTGGCAGTTGTTCTTGATTTGAATTCATGAACATTTACTTCGTCTTCTTTGGTGAAGGGGTTTCGGAAAACGCTGTTTAATAACTCTGCTTTAGTGGCAGTCATCAGTGACTTCACCGTTGTTATCGCGCAGTGAAGGTATTGACTGTGTCTTGCCACTGGTGTACTTTATGTAATGTCATAATCTCTTTGGGTTTTCTACCAGATTTCGAGACAGAGTTTCGTTGTGGAAAGTATTAAAAGCAACTCGCATCGAAGCACGCGCTAGATTTCGAACTTCTGCTAAACTTTGCCAGTCTTGGGGATTTTGCGTTCTTTTAAATTTGGCATGCTTTTTTCGCTGCTTCTGCAACAGCGATTTGACCCATTGTCTGTACCATTACTTATTAATTTATATGAATATATCTCTCAATTGCTTTAGATAAACTCTCTTCGAAATCATTCCACAACTTTTCTACGCTTACATGATCAGATCGGAAGGCGTGAAGACTGTCTCTTAAAATGGCGTTAAGGGCATTTTTATCAGCTTTTTTAAAATATACTGTGGGTTTCTTTTTGATGATTGTCGGTGTTACGGTAATCAGCCTAGCAGCAACTGCCTTGTGGTCGCTAATCCCTGCATTCGTCACAATACTCGCAATTTCACCAGGGTTATAGTTGCTAAGAGGTCATGTATGCTTTCGCAAATATTTATGCTTCGACTGGCCTCATGAACTAATTGTTCAAAGTAATTTTCTGAGAAAGCATTCAATACATACACTCCTGGAAACGGAAAAAAGAACACATTGACACCGGTGTGTCAGACCCACCATACTTGCTCCGGACACTGCGAGAGGGCTGTACAAGCAATGATCACACGCACGGCACAGCGGACACACCAGTAACCGCGGTGTTGGCCGTCGAATGGCGCTAGCTGCGCAGCATTTGTGCACCGCCGCCGTCAGTGTCAGCCAGTTTGCCGTGGCATACGGAGCTCCATCGCAGTCTTTAACACTGGTAGCATGCCGCGACAGCGTGGACGTGAACCGTATGTGCAGTTGACGGACTTTGAGCGAGGGCGTATAGTGGGCATGCAGGAGGCCGGGTGGACGTACCGCCGAATTGCTCAACACGTGGGGCGTGAGGTTTCCACAGTACATCGATGTTGTCGCCAGTGGTCGGCGGAAGGTGCACGTGCCCGTCGACCTGGGACCGGACCGCAGCAACGCACGGATGCACGCCAAGACCGTAGGATCCTACGCGGTGCCGTAGGGGACCGCACCGCCACTTCCCAGCAAATTAGGGACACTGTTGCTCCTGGGGTATTGGCGAGGACCATTCGCAACCGTCTCCATGAAGCTGGGCTACGGTCCCGCACACCGTTAGGCCGTCTTCCGCTCACGCCCCAACATCGTGCAGCCCGCCTCCAGTGGTGTCGCGACAGGCGTGAATGGAGGGACGAATGGAGACGTGTCGTCTTCAGCGATGAGAGTCGCTTCTGCCTTGGTGCCAATGATGGTCGTATGCGTGTTTGGCGCCGTGCAGGTGAGCGCCACAATCAGGACTGCATACGACCGAGGCACACAGGGCCAACACCCGGCATCATGGTGTGGGGAGCGATCTCCTACACTGGCCGTACACCACTGGTGATCGTCGAGGGGACACTGAATTGTGCACGGTACATCCAAACCGTCATCGAAACCATCGTTCTACCATTCCTAGACCGGCAAGGGAACTTGCTGTTCCAACAGGACAATGCACGTCCGCATGTATCCCGTGGCACCCAACGTCCAACTGAGGCGCCAGGTGGAAATGGCATGGCAAGCCATTCCACAGGACTACATCCAGCATCTCTACGATCGTCTCCATGGGAGAATAGCAGCCTGCATTGCTGCGAAAGGTGGATATACACTGTACTAGTGCCGACATTGTGCATGCTCTGTTGCCTGTGTCTATGTGCCTGTGGTTCTGTCAGTGTGATCATGTGATGTATCTGACCCCAGGAATGTGTCAATAAAGTTTCCCCTTCCTGGGACAATGAATTCACGGTGTTCGTATTTCAATTTCCAGGAGTGTAGATAGAAGTCACTACCGACTATAACTGTAAGAGCGGGGTACTTACTTGAAATGAGACTGAAGTTTTCCTTGAACTGTTCAGCAACTGTATCTAACTATATCTTCTGAGTCGGGGGGTTAATATTTTAGTCCGATTGTCAAGTATAACCTCTACCCATACTATTTCGCAGGAACTATCTACTTCAATTTCACTACGAGCAAACTACTTCTGGCAGCCATAAACACTCTACCACCATCTGTATTTCACATATCCTTTTCAACACTATTACATCGTTTAAAAAACTTTCGCTGAATTTATTTCGGGCTTTAGCCAGCTTTCGGTACCTGTAACTATTTGAGCTTCAGTGCTTTCTATTAGGGCTTGGAGCTCTGGTACTTTCCCATTACAGCTATGACAAATTACAACTACAATACCGATCGTTTCTACAACTACCTTACTGCCCTCTTGTAGAGTGAATAACTGAGACCCTCTAACCTAAAAAACAACCAAGTCCTTTCCACACAGCCCCCGCTACCCGTGCAGCCGCCTCCTGTGTGTAGTGGACTCCAAACCTATTGAGCGGAACCCGGAAACCCACCATCTGACGGCACAAGTCAAGGGACATGCAGTCTACACGGTCACAGAACAACCTGAGTATGTGATTGAGACCCTCCAATCGGCTATGCACCAAAAGACCACGGTTGGTTCTATCGACGATGCAGCAGACTGTGAGCTCCTCCTTAATCTCACAAGCAAGACTGGCAGTCTTAACATTTCCGATAGTCACCCGAAGCCAGAGAGAATCTCCTCCGATCCAAAGCGACACACTTCATTGGTACCAACATGAGACCACTTGCTGTTGTCTGCACGCTATAGTCTTCATTTCATCCGGAATCACTCTCTCCACATCTGGAATGACTCCCCCCAGTATACACACTGAGTGCACCTGGCTTCCTTCCCCTCCTTGGCAGTTATGTTCTTAAGGAGCCCATTATGGGCTTAATGTTGGAGCGCTCAACTACCAACAAAACCACTCTCTCTGAATGATCAGACCTTGCGGGCCGAGAAGCTTCCTCTGGAATGTGGTGGGCAACTGCATCCGGCTTAGAGACACCGTCAGCCATAAATAACGCCCGCAAACTGTTAGGTCCTATGATTGGCCTCTTGTAAAGTTTTATGCTGCCTGCCAGACTTCGGAATGATCTCCTACTCGACCACAGGTGAGCGGTCAACTTCAGTGCAGGCAGTACCCGGGGCAGCCATAGCAGTGGACCGATCAGGGTACATGTGGGACGTGCTCGACGTCCCTCACATCTCTGCGTCCGACCCCCACAGTGATACCCTTGGCAGCATCCTCAAGCTGTGTGACGGAAGCCAACGCAGCGTGGAGCAGTGAGTGAAGGATCGTCAACTCAGCTCTCATCTGTACACTGCATCACAGTTCCTATCCATTACTGCAGTCGGCCCTGTTTGAAGCTCGTAACAAATTGTAACAAACCAACAACGTACTTGCCTTATTTGCAGGAGGAGCATGAGGTGCTCTGTCTCTGATGGTCTGTCCGACACTGAGCTATACTAACCAAAACAAACAAAAGCCTCTAAGATACGGGGGTCAATATAAGGGTCAATAACAACATCAGAGGTACGGTACGCTACATTGCTATTAAAATAAAAGCTTGTGCCTAGTAATCACTCACACATGCAAGAAATTACAAAAATAAACTAGTAACTGCACAGATAACTGAAAACAAGTGGCTCCTGTTTGATGCTCGTAAAAATATATAACAAACGAGCGGTGTACTCGCCTTATTAGGTGATCTTTATGTACTCTCATATTCTGGAAGATCCCCATAGCTGTCCTGGTTAGAACATATGTGGGACCAGTTTGGACAGCAACACAATTCCAGTGTCAATATGCGGGATGTTAAGGGCCAGATACAACACTTGTTGGACAGATTGCCTCAGGGGAGAATACAACAGGTTTATGGCGCTCTACCCGACCGATTCAGTGAATGAATGCGTAATAGAGGGAGTGCAACCTTACACTGAAAAACAGGCTCGTACTTTTAAATGATGGTGAATTTCACTCGATTAGTAATACCTAGAATAATATCACCCATCCTCTTAAGCCGTGAAATTGTACTTCGTGCTCTCCTCTCTTTCAGGATACCTCTCGTTTTTGTCAGGTACTGTAATTTCTATTGAAAGAATGTGTCCACTTTTCGGTGGTATTCAGTTCACAAAACTGGAGACGATTATTTCTGCAGCAATTTTTCCAGTTTCATATTCTATAGAATGAACTCTAATTTCTAATATAGTTGTGGTCGAGAAGTTGTCTATTCACAAATTTGATCTATCAGGATCCGTATGCAATGTTCTCTAAATCCCTATTTACGCTACGTAGTGAGGCTAAAATTACGACACCGGATAACACTGTGCAGTTGACGTGGAACAGTTAGCCAATAACGAATACTGACTTACCGACTCTTTGCGTTTAGCTTTCGGCAATCCCCGTGATGCTGGACGTACCATTGAGGAGCAATCATATCGTATTTTTATTCTCCGAGGGTCCTGCATTCGCGCAGCCAGAACTATAAGGACCTCCCTTACATCTCTGCCACGTGTCTCCCAACAGTGTCAAAGACTGCCTTTCTTTAATATCCTTCCTGGAAGTGTGCGCCACGTTTTACGAGTACGACATTCGTTTCAAGGTAGACTTTTTGAGTGTTCCTTTTACGGCAGCCTCTGTTTTTTTTTCTTTTATGTGACTGTGATGAGAGGGTGCTGATCTACGTATTATTACAGACTTTAAAAGACATCGGCTCTCTTTTCTTCTCATTTGCGTCCTCCTCCACCTTTCAGCGACAAGAAGGTATATCTACCTTCTGTTTTCATGACTTTCTCTCTTCCAGTTTCAACTGATTATAATTACGAGCGTTCTTTTGAGAGCAGCACTTGAGAGCTGTCTCTTTTTATTTGAAAGAACGTTGGTGCGAGACCGAGTAATGATATAGAGCCCGAAATCAACAAGCCATGTGGATATACGTATGTGATGGTCGTTGTTTGTTCAGGGTTGCAGGTCCAGCGATACAACTTTTGTTTGACGTGACCTTACAAACCACAAAGAAAAATTTTGAGTAATGTTTGTTTATTATTGTACAGTGAAAACAGTAACGCAGAGGAAACGCTGTGAAACATTTCGCTGCATCGGTATTGCTAGCTTCCTTCTAGGGAAGCACGATATCAATATTTCTTTACTCACTAGTAGCTAAACAATATCTTTTAGATAATACTGCAGCGTCGGGGAAAATTAACTCTCTACAGAAAACTGTTAACGACTCTTTCAATAAGTAACTAATTCCCATGAATAGAATATGCTCCTTCCGCTTGAAGTTACTAGATTTTGCCACATTTCTGTCATTGTAGATATCAGTGGAGGACCACGGCGCAATTTCTAAACTTGCGTGAGCGAACTCACCTGGTATTGCAGTACGAAGTATGGCTATCCGTCGTACAAGTACAGAGGTGATGGAGAAATGTGAAAGGACCTCGTGCGTCAGTAGATGCAAATACCATAAGAAACAGAAACTCGAAGTTAATCGACACGGATTCTTTATTAGAAGTTAAGACAAGCGGTCGACCCTAAACAGAGGGCGGAGGAAAATGTGCAGGTGGTTCACGAAATGTTCACTCGGAGACCTCCAAAATCGCCAGCTGCGGTGGCCGAGTAGTTCTAGGCGCTTCAGTCCGGAACTGGGCGACTGCTACGGTCACAGATTCGAATCCTGCCTCGGGCATGGGTGTGTGTGATGTCCTTAGTATAGTTAGGATAAGTAGTTCTAAGTTCTAGGGGACTGATGACCTAGATGTTAAGTCCCTTAGTGCTCAGACCCATTTGAACCATTTTGAACCTCCAAAATCACTAAGAAATGCATCTCGTGAAGGTCGTTTGACCTGACACACAATCCGCACTGTTCCGAGGAAAGATTTGAATTTTCCTCGATGGAAAGCACATTAATGACAAGAATTATTGCCGGATCATTGTGATCGTCGGTTAGAATGGTTCAAATGGCTCTGAGCACTATGGGACTGAACTTCTGAGGTCATCAGTCCCCTAGAACTTAGAACACCTTAAACCTAACTAACCTAAGGACATCACACACATCCATGCCTGAGGCAGGATTCGAACCTGAGACCGTAGCGGTGGCGCGGTTCCAGACTGTAGCGCCTAGAACCGCTCGGCCACTCCAGCCGGCTCGGTTAGAATATGGGAGAGATTATGCATGCTTGGTGTGAAGACTGGTCCGATATTTTCGTAACATTTCTATTTTTCGATGAGGCAGTGTTTCATGTTGTGGGTTTTTTAACCAGCAAAATTGTTAATACTGGGCAACAGGGGACCCGAGGGTGGTTGTTGAACAAAACCAACATCACCCAAGGGTCGCAGTCTCGTGCAATATGACACCCACGAAAGTTCTGGTTTCATATCTGATTCTACATCTACATCTACATCTACATCCATACTCCGTAAGCCACCTGACGGTGTGTGGCGGAGGGTACCTTGAGTACCTCTATCGGTTCTCCCTTCTATTCCAGTCTCGCATTGTTCTTGGAAAGAAGGATTGTCGGTATGCTTCTGTGTGGGCTCTAATCTCTCTGATTTTATCCTCATGGTCTCTTCGCGAGGTACACGTAGGAGGGACCAATATACTGCTTGACTCTTCGGTGGAGGTATGTTCTCGAAACTTTAACAAAAGCCCGTACCGAGCTACTGAGCGTCTCTCCTGCAGAGTCTACCACTGGAGTTTATCATCTCTGGACACAATGACTCCACAACAGTACCATGGTATGCTCGAAAACTATCTTAGCGGTATTGTATCCACACGGGAAAATTACAATGACCTACTCTTTGCGCAATATGGGGCCCCGCCTCACTTCGTGTGGCTCGACACCCATTCTCCAGGACGGTGGTTGGGACATCGTGACGCCCTTGTATGGCAACCAAGGAGTCCTGACACGACGTCCTTGTGATTTATTCTTCTGCAGGGTGGATGAAAGAGGAAATTTACAGCGCAAAATCAATAGTTCTTGAGGAATTGGCGAATCGAATCCGCCTAGTATTTGGAAACTTACTGCTGGATCCACATTCGTTTACGAAAATCGGTAGTTAATGACCGTGCGTATGTTGAACTCCAGAAATGCACAAGAATTCTAGCAATTTAAAGAACAAAATGTTTTTTGTTTCAAGGAAATTGGTTAAGAATTTAATTTTTTTAAGAGGGACTTAATTCCCGCCCAACCTGCAGTTACAAGGATGAATTTATTATTTACTGTTTCTGCTACTGAAATACTTTACTCACTTCAAAAGATTTTTCTCCAAGAAATGTCAAAATTAAAAAGAGCACTGTTCTCGCATCACGCTTTGCTAGATGAGTTCGTTGAAGCTGTCTTTCCTCAAAACCTTATACGCCAGTGCGAGTGAGATGTGGTTCTGACTTTCAATACATATTAATAACTGTGGGTATAATTTCTTCAGGAGTAGCTAACTAAGAAAACTTTCACCACTCGAAGAGAGCTCTTATACTAAATACAAATAAAAAGTCTACTATGGAGAGGGAGAAAGAATTCCAGGTAGTTTCGTATTATGACCGAGAATGTTTATAACTTTACATCATGTTAAACTTTTATCACGAAGCGTTTTAGATTGTGCGTCACAAAGGCGTTTCTGCCTTTATCAGTCGATTAGCTATAGGACGTGCGGTCACAGGCAATCTCGTATTTATGAAAAGGGCGGATAGTTCAATAGAATTAAATCCTTCGCTGAATACTTCCTGATGCGATCGGCTAGTATGGCGCATGGTTCAAATTTTATCTCCAGAAAGAACACTTATTATATTACTTACAGAGACAGTTTGAAGAGAAATAAGCCATGAATTTGATTCACGTGGCTGTGGTGAGTAGTGTGTTTGCCGCCAATAAGTACCCCAACAGAAATTGAAACAAGAGTTGTCAAACTACTCTACACTATATACAATTTTGCGTCTCCGTCAAGTACCGAATTCGTGATCCCTTATAATACACAAAGAAACTTCCTGTAGCTCCCAGCCTTGTGTTAGCGTTTTGAAGCCCCTACGACAGTGTGGCTGGATTTTTCCTATTCAGGCAATCCCTCGAATAGAAGTACGCTGAGTAGATCCCGTTCCACGTTACTGCCCATTCTAAATCGTCAATGACGACCGACGAGATTCTAATCGGGGACCGCTGCTTAACCAACTGCATTAATCATGGAAACATGAGAAGTAAATGCATTTAGAATATTTTAGCGAATCTGATAAATTTCTTAGGCACATAACCTATTTCATACTGTGCTTGGAATACATTAGTATTACTGAGATGTTGTCTATCAGTCTAGAGCGGTGTAGCCGTTCTTGTAGGAGTCGTCGGCTGATGCTCGTATCCGAGTTTTCATTTCTCTCCTGAGATTTCCTTTGTCACGGTTCAGGCGTGGAAGTGTCGTTGATGGCTTAGCAATCGAATCCTAGCGTGGAACAGGCGGCCACAGACATTACAGCTGATGGAAGGTGGAGGACGTGGCTGAGCCTGGAGGAGTTTACGTCTCTGGCGTTTGTCATTCTCCATTCTTCGACGTTCCAGCTCAAAGTTTTGAAGAGCATTTGAGGTAACTGAGCGCCAGCGACTTCGGTCTTCTGCTACTGTGGACCAGTTACTCGGATCGATGTTCAAGTTTTTCAGATTTTTCTTGTACTGATCCTTATAAGGTTTGAGAGGGGCACCTCGTGGCCTTTTACCTGTGCTCACTTCGCTGTACAGCATTTGTCGTGGAAGTCTGTCATTTTTCATCCGCTGGACATGTCCGACCCATCTGAGTTGATGCCCAATGATAAGAGCTTCCATGCTATGTATTTTTGCTTTCTCTAGAACAGCCGTGTTGGATATGAAGTCATCCCATTTCAGGTTCATGATATATCTTAGCTTCTGTTGGTTGAAGCGTTCTAGTTTCTTCAGATCGCAGCGATATAGCGTCCAGGTTTCGCAACCATATAGCAGGGTGGAAATGACTACAGCTTTGTACACCATCAGTTTGGTGCACAGTGTTAGGTCTTTATTCAGGAAGACACGCTTTTTAAGACGACCAAATGCTACATGTGCAGCACGTAATCTATTCTCCACATCTTTTCCAGATGAGCAGTTGGATGACAGTATGCTTCCCAGGTAGAGGAAATGGTCCACTTGTTCCAAGAGTGTATCATAGATGGATATGCTGAAGTCAGGAACGGAGGAGCCAGGAGTTGGCTGCGCCATCACCTTTGTCTTTGGAATATTGATGGAGAGACCAAATCGTTCGTACGCCCTGCTGAAGGAATCAACTGACAGCTGCAACTCTGCAGGTGAATGAGCTGGAGAGGCATTGTCATCAGCATACTGCAGCTCTGTCACACGAGTGGTACTGGTGAACCTTCTTGAATGGAGTCTGGACTTGTTGAATAATCCTCCATCAAACCTGTACTTTAGTTCTATTCCTGCATTGTTTACGGTTGTCTCGTAAAGCATAGCTGCCAGATACAATGCAGATAATGTAGGTGCAAGAACGCATCCTTGTTTAAGCCCACTTGTTATTGGGAATTCACCAGTCATTTCATTCTGGCAGAGGACCTGTCCAGTCATATCAACGTGGAGAGCTTCAATCAGGTCAACAAAATGTTCAGGGCAGCCGAAGCGTTTCAAGACCATCCACATGGCTTCTCTGGGAACTGTATCAAAGGCCTTTTCTAGATCGTAGAAAACAAGTAGTAAAGGCTTTTGCTGTTCTCTGCACTTCTCCTGTAGTTGTCGTGCACAGAAGATCATGTCAATTGTCCCTCTTGAAGGTCGAAACCCGTATTGAGACTCAGGTAGTATAGTCTCTGAAAGTGTCTGGAGCCGATTTAAAAGGATTCTTGCAAAAATTTTTCCAGTGACAGAGAGTAGAGATATTCCCCGGTAGTTACCACAGACGCTTCTGTCGCCCTTTTTGTCGGGTTTCCCACATTAATATAATAAGTGAGAAGAGTCTAGTTTTTAGAGGCAAGCCGCCACCCTCAATAAGCTCCATCGGGATGCTGTCAGGTCCAGGAGCCTTCCCAGGTTTCACACTCTTGAGTGCCTTGCAAAATTCTTGAAAAGTTGGAGGATCAGCCAGCCAGGGTTTTGGAGGGTGCTGTGGGACATTTTTGAGAAAATCTCCAGCGGCAGTAGAAGGGCTGTTTAACAGTGAGCTGAAGTGCTCTTTCCAACGATTTAAGATGTCCTGACTTTCAGTAAGAATGGTGGAGTTGTCAGCAGCTTTCAGTGCTCCTGATGAGGAGCGGATAGGTCCATACAGCTCTTTAATACCAGCGTAAAAGCCACGCAGGCTCCTTGCATCAGAAAGTTTTTGGAGTTCTGTGGCTTTCTGTTGCCACCATTTGTTTTTGATTACTCGTATTTCACTTTGACATTTCTGCTTGAGTTCTTGAAAGTGTGCTTTCTTTTCTGCGCAGGATGGATCTTGAGCAAGGGATAGGTAAGCATCCCGCTTTGCATTGATGATGGCTTGGATTTCTCCGTGGTTGTCATCAAACCAGTCACTTCTTTTCCGTGCACTACAACCAACAACATTCTCAGCAGTTTCTTTGATGATGTTCTTTAATGTGGTCCATTCTTGTTCGACGTCATCTGTGGTTGCTGGAGCTTTGTTAAGTTGTTCAGACAGTATGTCTTGGAAGTGTGAGCGAACGTTTTGTTGTTCAGGTTGCTTATGTTGAATTTTCTGCGTGGTGGGTTTGAAAAGTGGGATCGTGGCTTGCGATACTTTGGTACTCTCAAACGGCTGACTAAAAGTCTATGGTCCGTCCAGCACTCATTGATGTTTAGTGCTGCTTTTGTGATGAGAATGTCTTTCTTGTCACGCTGTCGCGTAATAACGTAGTCTATAAGATGCCAATGTTTGGAGCGTGGGTGCATCCATGTGGTCTTATAGCGGTTACGCAAACGGAATTGGGTATTGGAGATGAAAAGCTCGTGTTCAGCACATAGACCAAGAAGTAGCAACCCATTTGCATTGCAGTTTACCACCCTTTGTTTACCTATGACATCTCTCCAAAAACGGTTGTCCCTTCCCACTCTGGCATTGAAATCACCAAGTAAAATTCATTTATCTTGAATGGGTATTTTAGAGAGAGTACTGTTCAGTTGGTGGTAGAACTGATTCTTTGTGTCTTCATCACTGTCTAAAGTAGGAGCATATGCAGAGACGAAGGTGATGAATCTGTCTGAACCAATGGGTACTCTAAGAGTCATGAGTCTTTCATTAATTGAGACAGGTGTAAGTCGAAGATCTTTCACTATTTTTGTTTTTACGGCAAATCCTGCACCATGGATACGTGGTTCTCCTGCATCCTTTCCCTTCCAGAAGATGGTGTACCCTGAACGTACCTCACTAATGTGTCCCTCACCTGAGAGTCTTGTCTCACTCAAGGCAGCTATGTCTATATCTAGCCGGGCTAGTTCTTGGGTGATAAGAGCGGTTCTTCTCTCTGGCCTGTAATTGTTCACGTCCAGGAGGGTCCTGACATTCCATGTCCCTATTGTCATAATCATTTCATTCTTCTTTTGTGTACGTCCGCAGTATAAGGAGTGACCTACTGGGTGCGGATTCCCAGCCCGGTTCAAGTGTGACTTCCGATGTTTAGCCCACTTTTTCTAGGGCCTTCCCCATTCAGGGTGGGTAGCGGTCATCCTAAATAGGCCTGCCCAGTCGCAGATGCAGGACCGGATTCCCGAGTAGTCACACGGGTTCTCAGGAAGGCGACCATCACACACCTGCCGCCAGTGTGCAGGTCCAGACTAGTAGCTTCCAGCCTCACTCGGAGCCTGCTACCATCGTCCTTATCCCATCGCCATTGGTCTTTAGAGAAAATGACAGGAGAAATTGCCATTTGCGTGAATTTCTTTAAGGTGGATTACAGCTTGCGAGGAAGTGACCCACACACTATAATTCTGGAACAATTCATCACGGCACATATGTATGTGACATGTGACTTCAGGTACCAGAACTGCAACGAACTGCCGCGAGCTCAATGAAGGCTCAGCGGCGCCTTTACAGCCAGTTCGTCTGGCATGACCTCTTCCGCCTCCACGATCTTTGAGAACCTGGGATATAATATTCTTCTTCCACTCGCTTCGCCGTTGGGTCGAAGGGTAGATAATAGATACTAGAGAGGAAAGTGAAAGACACCCTTGGGCCTCGGAAACCTAATACCGTTGGGGCCGAAGAATCCAAGAGTTGGCCGAGGGGGGCCGGATAGGAAAGGAAACAGGAGAAGCCTGACACAAGTAAGTGGAAGTAATGCCAGGCTTAGCTAAGGGCCCGTGTGGTTGCCACCCACATACTCCCAAGACGGGAGCCCCCTGCGGTAGTAGGAGTACCGTTTAACACTGAGTGCCAAACCAGGACTCGAAACTGCACTTTGATCGCTAATACCAAAATTTAAAATTTCAGTCGCGATGTAGCTTACGGTTTTTTGTCAGTAGCGGCAGTATTTGTAGTAGTAGCAGTAGTATCATAATCGTAACATTTTCAGGTATTACAAGAGACGATGAGCGCATCACGGTGAGATCTGCTGTTTACAATACCGACAGTGTTCGTCCCAGGACGATTCAGACAAAATTTACTTTCTCCAGAATTCAGCTCGTGACCTGAGCACGCTTTAAGAAATTGATGTTCATACGTAGGCTAACCAACAGACGTATTCCTCGCGCAAGACTCGTAAATGGCAGAGGCAATGATAGTGGCTTGCCGAGTTCAGACGTAGATTTAGAACAACCAGTAACATGAGAGGCGCAATGAATGGTTTCGATACCACGTGCTGGTCAATGTAAAACGGTACGAGATGTTTATTACAAGCAGAAGGAAA